>NC_087283.1:13222500-13247500 GCF_015220805.1 Pogoniulus pusillus
CTGAAAACTGACAGCTTCTAAAAACAATAAAACAGCAAGTAGAGGCAGACATGGTGATTCTCAGAAAGGACTGAAATTACAACATCATGGCTGCTAAACTCATTACTATAGGTACATATGTCAAAAATTCTCAGAGAATTTGGTTCTGACTCAAAACAGGCCAAAACCAACATTGCAACTTAGAAACCGTTAGCTTGGGAAAGTCTAAGCACTGTCCTGAAACTCTATCATTTATGTTTTAATCTGTTTTATTGCTCTACAGCATAAAGTGTGCTGGTTTGTCCCCACAAGAGGGAAGAACAATTTTGAGGAACAAAAAGAAGCAGTGTAAATGTAATGGCTACATGGCTTAGCTGAAGTGGGGCTGGGTGGGTGAGAGGACGAGCAGTCTGAACAAGACTGATCCATCTAACACTTTCAGCATGCAGCTGACCTCCCTGAAACGAGTCTCATGCATCAAGTTCAAACCTTTTATGATTCAAGGTTTTGCTCAGCTGGGAAACAGCCTCTGCCCCTTGTTCTCAGTACAAGGATCAGTGCCCTGTCATTCCCCACGGGACCTACTGTGGGTTAGCCTTGCTTGCGTCCTAATGCACCCCAAATCACTCACTCTGTGCTGAACATTCTCTGCTGTGTATGACCAAGATTCTGCTCATTTATGCAGTGGAAGAGAGGCACACTGCAACTGTTAGAATTTTCAACACCTTTAGTTAGGCAAAATACCCAAATACTAATGTGTACATTGTGTTCTCCCTGACCCATTCACCCATCCTGCGCCCCTTCCTTCTCAAACTTTCAAGAAAAAAAGTTCAGGTTTGAGTTCAGAACCAGAAACTTCTTTTAGTCTTATATGGCTTTAAGGGGGGGGAGGGAGGGGACCTCCTTTAGCAATTACATGTCCCATTAGCATTCAAATTAGTTTAAAAAAATTAAAATTATGGCTAACAGTTTTCCATTGGTGATTTCTCATTGCAAAGTCTCTTCACTGTGAATATCAGGTATATAAAAACAGACCTTACCAAACCATTCATGAACTTACGCAGTGGATATGGATTAAAAAAAAAATCCCCTCAGTGAAACAATACACAGCTTAGAATGTGCATTTCATATACATTTCATTTTAAGGGATATATTGTACCAAAACAATTATTATTCTACAAAGGGAGGCTTGGTCAAAGGTTTTGTTGTAAGGTCATGTTGAATACTAACATTTAAGCCAACCAAATTCTCAAAACAGGACAGTACTTGCAGGAAAATATGTATGCTTCCCCCCACACACACCAAAACAGTACTGGAGCTTTCCTATTTCCATCATTATTAGTATAAAAAAAATTAGTACAAACCAAAAAAAAAAGCACTCCTACTTTCATATTTCTTTAGATCTTAACCTGACATTAATGAGCAAATACACACTAGGATGATGATCACACTGTAGGATAAAATGGCTCATATACTGTGTTGATAAGTTGAGATGAAAGAAATCCAGAACAAAGACACAACAGTATTGTGGAGATATGTTTAGATTCCAAAATATTTGTATCAGTCAAAGATAGAAACACCCAAGACAAATAAAAACCCCACAACTGATAAATAGAAACATCTACTTTTTTTTCCACTTGGGTATATAATGAAGGTACTGTATATATTAAAGCATTACTCTGTTACTACGCCTAGCTGCCACACACAGTACATACATATGATACATACGTATTTTCTATCTGATCTCTGATGCATTTGAAGATCCTAATGAATATCAATGCCATCCCTAGGCAAGCATTTGAGTGGTGTAGACAAAGATGTTCAAATTGAAATAGTGCTGGCATTGAAATCTTGACCCTGATGATCTAAGGCTGTAGTTGAAGTCCTGTTGTGTAACATCTCTGATGCAGTCCTTCCTAAAGCTCAGTAGAAAACATAACAATGTGCACTGGGCAGTCTAGTGGGCTACACAAGAATTTACAGGAACCTCAGCTGCAAAATGCAGAAAGGTAATCTGAAAGAGTGTTAACAAAATCCCAAACCCCATAGAACCCAAACTACAAACTACCCTCACTCAAACTACAGCTGTGGGTGCAGATTACATGTTTCTTCATTTATACTGGGTAGTGCTTTTGTTTTCAGTGACAACCATACACTACAGCTTTTCCTCTCCACTTGTTCTTTTGGCCAGATGAAGGTTTTTCCTTTTCCTATGTCAATTTGTTTATTTATTGAAGACATGAAGACAGTTCACTCCACCATAACCTGGCACTGTTCCCTCAAAGTGAGACCAGTCACTAGATGTGACATTCTGAAATGTGAATATTAACACCGCAAACAAAAGAACCATGAGCATCAGAGATAGTCAAGAAGGGATTAGCCAGAAACTGGTAACAGGGATGGTACCACTTCACAAGTATGTCAGCCAATGGCACATCATCTTAATCAACAAGAATTACAACTCACCAGCTGTACTTCCACAAGCACCTTCAGTGACCTCACCAATCAAGATTCCTAACAAGTATTTTAAGACTGGTATTCTTTGGTGCCAAGCACAAATCAAGAGGAAAACCACTTTCAAGGAATGAAAAGCTGAGGCAAACACAGAAGGTGCACTGGATGAATGCTACAGCAGCCAACCACTCACCCTTAAGAAAGAAGGAGGAGTTATAATCCAAAAGAGAATTTTCCTACATTAAAGTATGATGTACTATATATAAATTAAGCAATGAATGCTGATCTTGACCAGACATTTCATTAAAAATGCTATGTGATCAGGTATTTGTTTAACATAATTTCATGTTTAAAGACATTCTAATTGCAGTTAGAAATGGCAACTGTTTAAAAGTGCTGCCTAATAGCCCCATTATGAGTCAGGTACTGTAAGTAAAGGCATGCTCAGGGGAAAATAAAACCACCCCAACACTTGGCAGACTTTTTGTCCTATTGGCTGGGAAAAGTAATTAACCCCTGAGAACAAAACTTGGTGAAAAATATCAGTCCCACCAATTCTCACAGAAGCATCATCCTTCTGCTCAAGAATTTCGTATTGCACATTTCTTGACTGTGTCTCTTGTCCCTCTAGACTTTCAACTACTTCAACTGTCAAGCTCTCTGTCCAAAAGACTCGATATGAAGGGTTCAGTACAAAGTCTGGCTGAAGCTGCAAGGCAAACTGTCCGAGGGTAAAGCAGAAGACTTAAAAATTCATCTCAGAAGGACCTTCTGGTCCGCTCCTATAAGGAAATTGAAAGAAAAGAGAAAGACAAAGAATGGAAGCTTTTGAGAGCAACTCAGTCAGGATAGGCAATAAACCTGCATGCTACCCTGAGGAAATAGGGTGCAAAGTTCAATCTCATGTTTGTATTTCTAAAGAACATAAAATAGCAAATATCCTTCTTGGAGGAAAATTCTCTTTCTAGTCTCTTCCCACATTGCTATGTAACCATACAATAAATATTATCCTGCTCACATGCTTTTGTTTACTTAGAATACATTATGTTTGATGCTATCTGGCAGCTAAGTTTTAGTTCTGTCATCTTAAAATACTAATAGCTGTCAATAAAAATGGAAAATGCACAATAAAAATGTTCTAGAAACTAACAACCCTATATTTCTACACCCTCAGCTTGCTAAAGCATTGCTAAAAATTAGATTCATTTTATGTATTTAGTGTCCAATACAGACCTCTAACCAACATCCTCCTAGAAATGATACAGACTAGATACATAATGAAATAGAGAGAGCGTGTATATATTATAGGCGCAGGTGTTGATATGTTGGAAGGTAGGAGAGCCCTGCAGAGGGACCTAAAGAGGATGGATGGATGGGCAGAGGCCAATGGGATGAGATTTAACAAGGCCAAGTGCAGGGTTCTACACTTTGGCCACAACAATCCCAAGCAGCACTACAGGCTGGGGACAGAACAGCTGGAGAGCACCCAGGAAGAAAGGCACCTGGAGGTACTGACAGATAGTAGCTGAAGATGAGCCAGCAGTGTGCCCAGGTGGCCAAGAGAGCCAATGGCATCCTGGCCTGTATCAGGAATGGTGTGGCCAGTAGGATGAGGGAGGTTATTCTGCCCCTGTACTCAGCACTGGTCAGGCCACACCTTGAGTACTGCGTCCAGTTCTGGGCCCCTCAATTCAAGAAATGTTGAGGTACTGGAAGGTGTCCAGAGAAGAGTAACAAAGCTGGTGAGGGGCCTGGAACACAAACCCTATGAGGAGAGGCTTAGGGATCTGGGGTTGTTTAGCCTGGAGAAGAGGAGGCTCAGGGGTGACCTCATTGCTGTCTACAACTACCTCAAGGGAGGCTATAGCCAGGTGGGGATTGGTCTCTTCTGCCAGGGAACCACCAACAGAACAAGGGAACACAGTCTCACGTTGTGCTGGGGAAGGTATAGGCTGGATGTTAGGAGGAAGTTCTTCCCAGAGAGAGTGATTGGCATTGGAATGGGCTGCCCAGGGAGGTGGTGGAGTCGCCGTCCCTGGAGGTGTTCCAGAAAAGCCTGGATGAGGCACTTAGTGCCATGGTCTAGTTGATTGTCTAGGGCTGGGTGCTAGGTTGGACTGGATGATCTTGGAAGTCTCTTCCAACCTGGTTGATTCTATGCTTGTGAAATACATGCAATATCTTCATTTGGCCCTGTCTTTTGATCTACAAGAGAGTTTGTGGGGAGCGGGGGGAGGAACAATACAAAGCCTCATGATCCGCCCTGAGACAGTGTTAAGTAGATGAGAGAAAAGAGCATGGTCATCACCAGACTAATTTATGGCAATTTCCTGCAAGTATTTAGAAACCTGGAAACAGCCAGCAAATACACACAAGACAGGTCCCTGAAGTTAAGAGCAACATAACAGAGTAAACTGATCAATTTAAGAAAAAATGTCAGAAAAAATACCTCCATCCTTTGAATTTCATCTGTGAAACTTTAATGGGAATTTCACTGCTTGGGACATTTAAATCTGCTCCATTCAAAGTATTAGAAAATACCCTGTAGGGAACAATCCTGTAACGTCAAAAAGATGGACTAGATGTATAACAGGACTTTTGCTGCTCCAATTTTTATTATTCTAATCCATCACCCTTACTGAGGTGGCAAAGTTTTATGTAGACCTTTAAAATTATGACCATTAGAAAATTATGTCTGTCTGCATAATATATACACACATATGGATGTAAAAATCTGAAGTCCAAAAACTCAAAGGGCAAAAAGAAATGTTGTGCCTGATCTGCCCACGAAATAGCTGTAACTATGCATTAGTCTGGCAAGTGCAGATAGAAATTTCTAATGATGGTTATGTGAATGCACAATTTACATGCATAATTGTGACAAGTGAACTTGCAACTTGGGCAGTAACTTAAATATGTTTACTGTTGACAACATAGCATTATTGGACATGCTTATACCACAAAACTGGTCTGTGAGCTTTGCCCCAAGACAGAAAATTAGAAACCCTGCAAGACAGACAGGCTGACATCAAAGCCTGCAGAAAAGCTAAGCAGAAGCCCCAGAAGAAGTTCTGAACAAAACAATTCCATCAGGGACTCTTTAGGAAAAGGTGAAAGCTTTTATTTGGTACCCTTTGGCCCAAACAACAACGGTCTTCCTCATTTTCCTTTGCCCCCCTGTTTTGCAGAGAGGCTTAGAACTCCCAGTTATTCTCTCTAAAACCTTAAGTTCACCAAGGATTTTGTACTGACAATCTACTAACAGTAAAAGTCACTTAGATAGACCAATAGCTGCTAAAAGCACTTCTGTTTCCCAGGCACAGGACAACAGAACTTTTGATGAATATGCAAGGTGTGTTGAAGGCAGAGGATCAAGGTTTCACCCGGTTCATGCATGTTATTGTTGTTACTTCTGTTATTCCAGAAATGGGAATTCTCTTATTGACTAAAGCACTACACAGTTAGCCCCACACGAGTGCAAATAAAGAGATCCCTTGTCTACATACTTCAGTAGCAAAGAAAAACAACAAGAGAGTATGGACAAGGGAAAAGGCATTTTCCTTTTAATCTTTTAGACTGTTTGCCCCCAGTCTGTCACAGTATTACAGTGAAGAACAGCATCCTGCTCTGATTTTTATGCACAAATCTTGTGACTTCAGTTGCTGCTAAGGATGTGGAATGATGGCAGTATTTGGCCATTCACCATTAAGCTTTCATAATTACTGAGTATACAGAATATTTATTATAGAGACTATGCCAGGCTTCTTTTGTGAGCTGCCCTGGGCCTGTTCTCTGAGCCACATCAAGCAAGAAGTTTAAATGAAAGTGCTCCCAAGTTTCTTAAATGGTTTAATAAAACATATACTGACTGTAATATTCAGTTTATAGTAGAAAACTATTGCCCCTTGGTTTGAAAAATGACCTCTAGTTGGCAATTTTACTCTCAGCTTCATAGATTATAGTCCGCTGTTGGTCATTTTCTCAATCCACAGGGCAATACTTTTCCATAACAAGCTCAAACTGCAATCAGTATTTGTAGGCTGTTACACAAGTTGAGGATAATATGTCTCAACACATTCTATTATATGACTAAACAAAAGAAATAACAACCTGGTGACACAGACATATGGACAAAAGCAGAGCTATTCTTCTACTGCTGAGATAGCAAAAAAACTTATTTCTTTGTATTGTGCTAATTTATATTACATTTCATGCCTTCAACATACAATCTGTAATTGTTTTTTTTTTTCATTAATAGGTTTTTGGTTTGTGTTGTCTTATGTCTGTTCTTATTCTAATGTAAACTGACAAATACTGAATTCTGTTAGTATCATATTTTTAGAAATGATAGACAGTGACAGATAGCCTAACATTGTAAAATCACATTAAAATGCGTTCACATAGATATCTTAAAGATCATTTGCTCTTGGGCACACAAAAGACACATCATAAACCTATAGATTTGATATTAGGAAATTCTGATACAGTGTAGCAGGCAAGCTGCAAATAATTGTTTCAGCACCCAGATGTAGCACATAAAACCGAGAAAGGGAAAAAGAAGTTTGAGAAAACAGTTTCTGTACTAGATAATCAAATAGACTGCATCGAGGAGAAGCTGTGGACTGGGAAGTGAGGGAGGTCTGGAGTCTGTTCAGCCTGTGCCCTGGAGAACTCTGCTAGTGACAGATGTTAGCAACATCATCCCAACTTCCCAAAACACGGTTACTTTGACCTGGGGGGCCAATACGACTTACCTAGCTGGCCGGAGCGCGGCGAGGTTTAACTCTTTAATCAACAGATGATGAAAGCTCTTGTAGGTGCCTTACTGTAAATGAAAAAGGTTCACAGTTACAAGACTAATATTCATCCCCTCCTCTAGAGAAAGTTAAGACATGACACCCATCCACACTCAGAGCCAAAGTGAACAATTGCCATAGGAGAGGCCAATGGAATGAAGTGGATATTCTTTCCACAGAAATAAGTAGGTTCTTATCCTTTAAATAAATATATCATATTTGCCAGGGCTCTGTAATGGGGCAGAAAAGATAAAGTTGGCTGAAAGCCATAGGAAGACCTCTAGGAGAAGAAGGTTCATTGTAGATCCATATGGGCAGTTACAGAAACTACAAAATACTGCATGTTGAGATAATAAAGTGACAGATAAGTATTGTTTTTCTTCATTCCTTTCCTACCACTGCTCCTGTATTGTTGCTCAGTCACAGATTCACCTGCACTCTCTAGCAGGAATCATTTAAACACATAGGAACTGCACCCATAAGCCTTCAAACACAGAAGCTGAAGAATGTGTTTGAATGTGATTACCAGAAGATGATGGCTCTTTATCTTCCAAGTCTTCAAGGAATTTAGATGTCTAACTCATTAATAGTATTTGCTGCATTAGATTGTACCTTTTTATGATTTTAAAAGAAAGGTTTTCTAATACAGAAAAAAGCAGCTTCCCCCCCAACATATTTCATTTTAGAGTAATAAAAGTGGCACATATGTGCCATAGTGTAATGGATTAATTAAGGAATATGATGTTTATCCTAGGTCCTGAGTTGTACATCTTCATAACTCACTTGTAAAAATTAATGTATTATACCACACTCCAGAATGATATATCTATTTTTACCATACCTTTTGAGAATAAATTGTTGTAAATTGGATTATCCTGATATCCAGTGAGAAATGTGAAAATTACATTGTTATTTTAAGAATTTACATTGTTATGTATAAAAAAACATAATCTTCTCACTGTGCTTTTGAACTGTCGTGTTACTCCCACTGTTATGAAATCGTAATTGCTGCTGCCACACCTAAAATCAAATGGAATGCATATTGTATTTCTTCATATGCTGTGCATTTCCTACCTTAATCATCAAAAGATATGCACTATATTTTAGGAGTATTCTTTCATTATTGTCTGCTTTTGTATATAAATAACATACCACCATGCTTGCAAGAGCTCATAACATCCTCACTTCTAAAATCAACAGATGAAAAATTCCTAAATAACAATCTATAGATGCTTCATATTTAAATGAACTGTTGGCACATAGTGCTGCAAATCATGCATGCAAAAAAAAATCTGCTGCATTTCAAGGTACTCAACACTTACAACAGATTATTTTTATATTTTTTAAATAAAAACGATCATTTTAGAATGAGAGAAAAATGCCTCTCCAATGAAGACATGATGATGTATTTCTCATGCCATCTTGAAAGTTCTACGAGTGGTCAACTACACTATATTGTTCCGTACCAATTCTTGTTCATTTTACCTCAATAAAGTTGATTCCACTGGCCTTAAGCTTCAGTGCTTCACTAAAAGTAAATTATCTGCACATTATCTGCAGACTAATCCTCTTCTTGAATGTAAGACAGAACAGTTGCTAATCCTACACAGATAGAGTAATTCACATCCACTGTACATTCTACTGTAAAGACAGAGTAATACAGTATGTTTGATAAATCATGCGTTTGCACGTGTACAAAGGAAAAGGTTTATCTCCTTTCCTACAAGATGCATCTGTATTGAAACACACTTCCCATGCTGGCACTGCAACGATCTTTAGAAGTTCTCTAATAAAGACATGTAAGTTTAAAAAATGAAGCAGCTCACAGGTCAAACTAGTTCCTGATGAGAAATGCTTAACCAGAAATATTACTCCACTGATGGTTAAGTTTCCATCCATACATCAAACCCTACAGTCTATTGATTAAATAAAAATGATCTTTTCTTTATTTCAAGAAAAAAGAGAATTAAATCATCCCCATTGTTTCCCTTCCATTTGGAATTATCATGCTGTATACACTGGCCATGTGTCCTGCTTGTAATTACAACAGTCTTAAGAAGAGTTTATTCTGCAAAACCCCTGGTCAGGGGTTTCTTGTCTCTTCCTCTAAAACTTCTGCTCCTGGTCATAATCAATGGCATTTGATGACCCAATATTCTGATCCAATATGGCAAGCAATAGGATCCAACATCTGCCAAAAATCAATACATTCATTTGCTTCAGGAAATTTTGGATCAGGACACCTTTAAGTATATGCAAATACAAAAATTTACTGCAATTGTGCTGGCACGTCTTTCCTTTCTCATACCTCATTTTCACTGCACAATTAGCTGCCTTATGCCTTAATTTTGCTTGCAATCCTATATAAGATAATCCAGGCCAGACAGCCCTTGCAAAGCCTTACCAAAGCCAATGTCTGCTGGCTTAGAGAACAGAGGGTCTCTTTCAGTAAGACATCAAAACACTGCAATATCTCTATATCACTGAGCCACATATAGCATTGACTGGCCTCTGAAAATCCCATCAAGTACTGACATAGCATGAACGTGTAACAGACTGTTAACAATAGCTTTGAAGATCAGCAATAGATGGATACAAAACTCTTCTCTGAGTTCAGCTTTGGTTTTTCTCCTCCTATATGCAAAAAAACCCGTTCAAGTTAGCTTAACAGATTCCTTGGGCTACAGTTGTCTCCCAGTCAGGCTTCAGCTTGGTTCCAGTTTACCTTCACGGTGCTGCTCTATTCTGTGCAAACAATTTCTAATGCAACAAAACAAGGCCAGAAAACACTGCATCGGAGTGGTTTCCATTCTGGAAGGTAACAACTGCTAGGCTAAAATGGCAGAAGCCAAGTTCAGTTAACATGTTTTTCCCTCCACTTCCAGATGAAAGAACACATGCTAACCTCAATTATGCTACTATATATACACACATTATTTGGGAAACTGTAGAAAGCACTCTGGTTTTCCTTTTTTTTTTTTAAAGGAAAGGAATTTTTAAAGTATTTTGGATCTTCTTTAAATTAGCATCACAGACTAGGGCAAAGGCATAATTAGTAATACATTCATTAACAAAAAAGGAATTTATTACCTGTTAGTTATTTCAGTGTAATGAAGTTACAGTAATGCAGAATGATGAGTAAATACGGTCATCTGTACCAGTTAAGAAGGATGCAGCTTCACCCCTGTATCTTTTTTTTTCACTGGAAATCACTAGTTCAGCATCAGCAGAGCAAAGATAAGAGCCTTGGTTCTGTTAAGTAGCACTAATTTCTGCCCATAGTGACATTCAGAAGAGGATCAATCAAGTCACGGGGATAAGAACACTGTTTGCTTATGATGTGGCTGTCACCAGTGAGGATGAGTCTGTAGCACCCTCCAAGTATCAAGACAATACACAAAAGAATCACTAAGTATACATATATACACACACTCTTGCAAAATATATCAAGGCAGTTCTCCACACTGACAAAGCAGAAGTCAGGAGATCAAGAACTCGCAGTTAGGATTTTCCCATTAGTTAAAGAACGTAAGGATTCCACTGAAGTCTTCAGCTGATATATGATCTTTCCTTTCTTTTCAGGCAGAACAGCTGTCCAGTGAACTAGAAGAAATAGTCCTGAAGACAGCTTTGTGTCTGATATGACTTTGAGAGTGAAAATTATCCCAATGAAAAATGCTTTACATGGAATGTCTAGGAAAAAAAAAAGAAAAAGCACAGAACAGAAAAATGCCAACCATGAAAGAATCTTTTTCTGTCTGAGCAAGCAATCCATATTATCATCTGAGAAGGGGGACAGGTTTCCAGTGTCTGATATCAAAGAGAAAAGGTATGTCCCTCAAGACTGGATCTGGAATACAGCCAAGCAAAAAGAGGCAGTAGGTACTTGTAAGAGATGGGCAATTGGGCAAGCAGGGAGAGAAATAGAGAACTCTCTGAAGATGTGTCAGAACACAGCAAGTCTTCACTGCAGGGAAACTCTTTAAGAAAGGCGAAACACACTCGGCTGCCTGGTGAAGGTGCACAATCTTTGCCACAGTAACTGCACACAGAAATGCCTTTACTGTCTCAGGAACACAGCAACATCCAACACAAGGCTTCCCAGCAGTAATACCTGCTTCTCTGGTATCAATTTATTCCAAATAACGGAACCAGGGAAATGACACAAACTGAGGACTACAGCCACTGGGATCATTCAGTGAATTTTTGCCCAGATTGAAGGAAAGATGGCATGAAATGCAGCCTTTCTGGAGCTTGGTTCTAGAGCTGTGTTCTGGCAGTATGGTGAGGGGATCAGAAGAAAGCCTTAGAGAATGAATGCCAAAATACTCAGTAAATTTTGTACATCTTTCTCATTTTAAAACATGTCTCATTGTGGCACTTCAGTGAGCACTGACAGCTGTTGTCATACACAGACAGCAAAAGGAAGAGTAATTACAACTGTACTTTCCTTGAATTAGCAAATCCAATATAATACCAACAGTGGCAGGCAGTACATCACCAATGGTTCATCCACCCACTTTGCAAAGCCTTGGTGAACTTGCTACACAGATGATGTTCTCCATTAATTTGGTCAAGATAGTTCTTGTCTTAGAAACACCTGGCAGAAAAGCATGATAACTTTTCACTTGTCCTGTCATAGTTGTCCTTGAATTCTTCACCTGGGCAGGTTAAACTGATGGGCTGAGGTTAAAGGAATGAGGTTTAACAAGACCAAGTGTCAGGTCCTGCACTGTGGTCACAACAACTCCAAGCAATGCTGCAGGCTTGGGGGAGGAGTGTCTGGAAAGCAGCCCAGTGGAAAAGTATATGGGGGTGCCAGCAGACAGCTGTCTGAATGTGAGCCAGCAGTGTGCCCAGGTGGCCAAAAAGGCCAAAGGTATGATGGCCTGTATCAGGAACAGTGTGTCCAGCAGGAGCAGGGAAGAAACTGTGTCCTTGTACTCAGCTCTGGTGGAGTCACAGCTTGGATACTGTGTTCAGTTCAGGGTGCCACAGTATAGGAATGACACTGAAATCCTGGAGCATGTTGAGAAGAGCAATGGGGCCGATGAGGGCATGTCATACGAGGAGCAGCTGAGGGAGCTGGAGTTGTTTAGTCTGGAGAAGAGAAGGCTGTGGGGAGATCTTACTCTACAACTACCTGAAAGGAGACTGTAGTGAGACTGGTGTTGGTCTCTTCTCCCTACTGATAGGGCAAGAGAAAATGGGTTTAACTTGTGCCAAGGGAGGTTTACATTGGACATTAGGAAAAAAATTTAGTGAGAGAGTGGTGAGGCACTGAAACAGGCTTTCCACAGAGGTGGTGGAGTCAGATCTGGCATTTCAGAATATAGTTTAGTGGTCATGGTTGAACTCATTGATCTTAGAAGTCTTTTCCAACCTTAAGGATTCCATGACTTCTGCATAGCCACAGATTATTTCTCTCCCACCCCTTTCCTAACTTAAATGCCCTTCCTCTCCCTATCCCAAATGCTCCTTCACTGCTCTTTCTGGAGACCTCCTCCCTCTCTCCCCCAACATAACTTTCCATTAAGGCATCAGAGTGGTGTTCTCACCTGCCTGCTCTTCTACCACCTCACCTGTCTCTCTCCTGCATTTTCAACTGCCAGGTCCTGCTCTCATGCAGATTTTAAATCCAGATTTCAGAAATCCTGCTCCATGGGATTCCAACAACAGAAGAACAGGAGTTAAGAACATAAAAGCATCCTCAATGTGGTGTCCCATCAGGAAGCCAACTAAATCTGATAGACACTGTCCTCTCTGACGCCTGAGCAGGAAAGGGCTCAACACTTACAGCTAAAAAGATGTTTTCTGAACTGCTGTTTTGGTTTGCAAATGGCCAGTATCAGTTAACAAACAATAAGTATTCACCCCGATCTTCACTTTTAGGGTAATCAAGTAACATCTAGAAAAATAATAATCATTTCCACATATACACATTACATGTATATTTTTATTTCTATGCTTCCCCTCCTCCTCTTTTAGTTTGCAGTGATAATCAGCAATTATTTTAAAGAGAAAGACTCTAACAAGCTACCAAGATGCCTTTAGTAATAAGATAATTATTTGTAACTCAGTAAAGAATTATAATTTTTAATTTAAAAAGAAATCAAATAAAAACAGCTTTCATCTTTCCTACCATGTGAAGAAAACATTCTCTGCCTACAACTCAAATTATCATTCCCTCCTTTGTGTAAAATGAATTGACCCAGAAAACTAAAAGGGTAAGAACCCATATTTGCTGGGCCTATTCAGCAGCCAAAAGTTCATGAAAAACACTGTTGTGTATCACATAGCAACCACTTGATGCCTATTGTTAAAATACAGTAGTTATTCAAAAAGTAAAATCTTGCATTCTCTAATAAGAAGCCAGGCTGCAATGTGTGTTTACTGTTTGGGGGAAAGAGTCATCTTGTCATTTTCTCTTTTTCCATAGTCTTGGCATATTTGGTCAGCTACGCAATATTCAGTAACCCACAGGAAATAAAAGGAATACAAGAATTTTCCTCCAGTGTTTTGCTCACAGGACAATGTCCATTCAAAGCAACACTTGAGATCACTATTAAGAGAGCTGAGATGGCCTCTATTTTTATGCAGTCACAATTTTGGTTAAAATGTTAACATTCCAGAGGAGGAGGAGCATGAGGGAAGAAGGGAGAGAAGCTTACTCGTTTTCAACTGAGCGTTATGTCTGCACACGTTCACCTCTTCTCAAAGCAAGACAGTTTCAGGTAATCCTTTACACATGCACAGATGCCCACACTGCTGTTGCACTATTGCACTTCTTCCCAGCACTGTTACTTGTCATTACAGCTGTGCAAAAGTATGAACTTCACAGACATCTCCCAGTCCACCTTTCCTGCAAACCTTCTGTGGCAAGATGTGGTGATAAATTAAGATGCAATGGAATTTCAAAAAGGAAAGGAAGTCAGGGGGGAAAAAATTGTGGTTTATGTTAGAAGAAGCACGTATTACCCAAAAATAATTGAAAAGCACTGGCAGATCACTTGAGCTATTCTGGCCTGCCCAGATTTTCATGCAAGCTGAAAGACAGCCTTCAGTTTAGTCACAACGGCATCAGACCTAAACTATCAAAGCAAGACCAAAAGGCATCTTCTGAAACAACTGCTAGAGGAAATGAAGAGAAGAATAAAGAAGATATAAACTCCCTTGTAGGTGTTATTATGCACTATTATACAAATAGTACAACTTCAAACTTCAAGATAATGGCAGTTTTGATACCAGAAGGGAATGACAGACTTGCTTAGCATAAGGGCCATGTACAAACAGGTGTGCAACATTTTTGCTAGCTGTAAGATGCTTGTTGAGATTATCTGCTTACCTAAGAGCGTGTTTAAACTCCTTTTGAGTGCTTAAAATAAGACTGTGGCAGAAAGTAGATTAAAAAGGAGAAAATGTGTGAACATAGATGTTTTTGCCAAGAACCTTACTTTGAGCCCAGCTGTATCCAGGTAGTTGTGTGCTGTTTCTACATTCTCTGCAAAGAAAGCTGAGTGACAGGCAGCAAACTCCACATGAATGGATGGAGTTAGTAAGGAAGACACGTGACAATGAATTAGGAGTAAAGACGTTTGTGACTTTAGAGAGAGAGGTCTGGCTGTTTCCAAAATAAAATGGAAGGCATAGGTGTGTAACTGTCTACATGGGCCCCTGCAAGTCTTAATGAAAGTTCTTTACTGGAGGCCAGAGGAGACTGGAAAAAAGTAACTTCAGCGTGCACCTCAGCTGGCTTACAAAGTATCTATTCAAACAGAAGTATATATACAATTAAATATTCAAATCAGCCCAGAAGATAGATCAGTGTATAACTACAGAAAGGGATAGTTGATATAAATGAAATAGTTGGTTTGGTCAGGGCTCAGTGATCTGGCCATGACAGGATGTGGCGATTACATACAGCTGCTGAATAGCAGCAGATACAATAGCACAGTCACGTGTAATTTATCAGCAAAATGCTGGCATACTTCAGGAAACAAAGACCAAGCTATTACACCCAGTGCAGAACTAGATTTGTTTCCTCTAAAACAATAAGAAGTATACGTTGAAGACATGCAGAACTCTTCTTGCACAGCTCAAATTCTCCTCTGAAAACACATGCTTCTCTCAGAAACAGATTCCCAGCATAGAGACTGGTAATTTATGATCCACCAAAACCCTCTGTTGAACAAAAAAGTAATACCCACACTATGCCTATGCAAATCACTAAGAATAAGTGACTCTAAGGACCAGTAAGAACAAAGCCCCAAACTCCTATGAAACATTATTTGAGGTTTGAAAAAGTCAAGACAAAGTGTAATTTTTTTTAAATGGGGATAAATTGGGATTTCTGTAACAATTGACTCATTTTGCCTGCTTTTATCTAAGGATCTCAAAGAGCACTCCAAGTGTTAATTAAATTACAAAGCATTTTTGAGACAGGTAAATGGTATTATGCCCACTGGGGAACAGACAGAACATTTATGTTTCATTACTGAAGTCACAGAGTAATTCAGTGGCTAGTAATATAACCCAAGAATTACCAGTCACCACTTCTACTCATTGACCTGATGGCCTTACAGGAGACAAAATTAGCCTTTAAAAGCCAAAAGCACTTTCCTCCTGTGCCTTCCCATCTTTCAAGAATTAGCCCAAGATTTTTAAATTTTATTTTCTTTTTCTTCCTCTGCTTACTGGGAGACCTTTCCACCAGAATCACAGGAATTGTGCCACTTCCTCACCTACCCAAATGTGGCAAGGATCGCAGTACAGCAATACGGATAGGAGCCTAAATAAGGGTAGTGAACTGTAATGGTGCTGTTCAACAGCTTGCACAGCTGCAATAGGATCCTTTTCTCCCTCTTCAAACCAGCCATACTCCCAGAGATGACATGTACAGTCCTCAATCCCATCAGAATGAAAAAGGAAGAGCTGCAGATGAAACAGTCCTTCACTGGCAAATTCATTGACTTCAACCCCACCTCACTGAAGGAACAGACATAAAATTCCTCAAAGGCACCTGGTGTCTTTTGAACTTCATACAGTCTCCCATTGAAAGAAACAACACAAGAAACAACCAATGATGCCCTGAAATGTTTCAGAGCATACAAAAGTCTGTTCTGCAGTCCACTACATCTATTTTGAGTTGCACATAAAGAGAGGAAGGAGAAACATTTTACTGACCATTCTATTCTCAGACAGAGAAAAAAAAGGGAAGTCAGCATTTTTCATTCCATCTTGGTCCTGACTAGTACAACTGCAGGATCCACAAGTAATAAAGCAGTAAACTATGACACAGTCAGCACTGTACACAGTCCAGTGACAGTGCAACCCAAAGCACCTTTAGCTTGAGATGGGTACAGCTCTGTTGGAGCTTTAACTAATCCTATCTCCATTAGTAAACTGATTTTGGTGATTTCTTCATGAAAGGTTTTTCTGTTTCATAAATTACTGCATCTTAATTAAAAAAAAGGCATCTTTTCCAACTTTGCTTAAATGCTTTGACTACAATGTTTAACCAGGATTTCAGGCTTTATTCCACCCCTACTCTCTCATCCCTCCACTTCTTGGTATTTCATCAAGAATCAGCTCTGTGGAAGAGAGAAAAACACCTTTCAGTGACCAAGGCTTAAGACTGTCTTTACAACAGTAGAAAATAAAGCTGATGCATGTATCTCCAGTAGTGGCATTATAGTTATATGGTATGACAATTATCATCTTTTTTTTCTTTTCCTAAAAATATGTCTGAAGAACCACACAGTTTATACACTGCATTCAAAATATTTTTCTTCGTTTACATTGATTGCATATTTCAAATCATGTTACAGCTGTATCGCTTAGTCTAAATCAAATAAGGAATCCACATAAATGCATACACACACTTGCCTTCCTTTTAGACATTGCCAGTATTGACAAGATTAAAATATTTTTCTCATTCATTATTTATTGTGATATGATGAAACAGTGAGAGTATGTATTTAACAGAGCATCACATACAGAGTTAAAATGTGGACATGCTGTTTCATTTTGATTTTACTGTGACAGAGTTAAGTATGTGACTCCCTGACTGCAATAATGGCATCTTTGGGTGATGAAGATTTAAGTTGCATTGCAAAGATGCAGTGTCATATAAACTCTTGAGCCGTGCTGAATAGCAGCACTATTAAATAGATGTACCCAAGTCTGGAAAGAGTGTCTTGACTAAGGTTCCCCTCATTGCAGAGGACTGGGGAAAACTGGTGCTCAGTGCAAGAGAAGCAGCAAACTCCCACACTGCAAGAGATACATAACTGGAAGGAGTAGAAGAAGCAGGCATACATACACTACTCCAATGCTTTTTACAAGCACTGACATTTTGTCACCAAAAATTTGTCCTCTGGATAGCTTCCCTGCTTCTTGGATGAACTGGTACTACCTGACAACTGGACTTTGAGCTCAAGCAATGCTGTATCTGGTTGAACCTCAAGTACAAGGTAGATATGTACGGATTTGGTTTTCAAAGGTATGCACCTTGGATTCAAAGTCAGACATAGCAGTGCACAATCCCAGCTTACAGCTCACAGATGGACACCCTTCTACACCTTTCTAATGCCAGAGAAGACTACAGCAACTGTAGTTCTCTAACCAAAACTTGTACTGCTGGGCAGAGGAGCACAAGTTCTGTGGTATGTGGCAGTATATGGGTAAGAATGCAAGAAAGACATTGCAGCCCAAAAGCTTATTCTTGCATCTCACAACGTAAATACACACCCTATGATAAATACAGCAGAATAATCAGAAGGTACTGAATGCTTAAAATGCACCCTTAACAAAACAAAACAATGTAATGCATAGCTCTCTTTACACATCAAACAATTTGCCTAACAAATCATAATAATGCAGAATGATATAAAATTCACCCATCAAGCCCAAATGCATGCACAAAGATTACCAAGGCAAAGAATTGTGAATTTCATTAAATATGTTAAAGGGGGGATGGAAAAAAAAAAAATCAGCTTTGAAAAATAGTAATCCTGTCTTTCAACAAAAATATTATAGGAAGCTATGAATTTGGTAGATCTGAATAGGATGTTGGTACATGTTTTACTAAGGTAATATAATGGCACACTATTATTAGATCACATTAATCATTACTGTGCCAAAGGCACTGACAGCACCACTGAAAAGGATTGAAAGGGCTGGTAATGGATATAAATTACCCATTGTGTGATAAAAGGATTTTTTACTAAGAAGGTAAGAATAAAACAGCAAATTTCTAATATAACTGTTGTGTAAAAACCAAAATAAAAGTAATCCAGTCAGTAATATCCACAAAATCAGAAAGTAAGCACTTTTGAAACAAGATAAAGTCACAATAAAAACTGTACACAATGTAAAATTAATTTTGCGGTGCAGAATACTGCTATCAATTGAAACAGTTTACAGGATGACCTCTAAGGGGTATGGTCAAGAGAAAGGTAAGCTTTGTTAATTAGAATTGAGCATGAGCTTCTTGCATGCATATTTGAAGTTTGTTGGCTTGGAATTTTTTTGGTTGGAGTATTTTTATTTCTTTTTTTATAACCTAGAATAGCTTGATGACACCCCCCGAAATTCAAGATGTGTTGAGAGTTTTCTGTTTCCTTCATTAACATCACAACAAACAACACATCTCTCAGATGGTTTTATTTGGATTCCAAATGCTATTACAAAAGGAACCATGTCCTAGCTGAGCTGTTTAACCATTTGATTGAAACCATTCCTATCACTAATTGTTCTGTGTTCCTCCTTCACTCTGGCAAGCATTTCCTGATATTAGGAGGGATCAGTGAACTGGTCAAACTACCTCCTTATTTACAGCATTAAAAATCCACATCTCTTCTCTGAAGTTGATGGAATTATTCTAGACTCGAGTCACTGTAATTCTGTTGGATTTTATTCTAGGCAATTGACTCAGCTCACATTCAATTAGTAAGGGTTTTTTAAAATTGTGAGATATATTCTTAAGTTATATAAATTCCTAAGTACAGACATCAATCCTGAAAACACTTGCGTCTACGCTTAACTTTACTCACGTGAGTAATTCCATTAGCATCAGTAATTCAAATACCCGCTTATGCATTTGCAGTACTGAAGCTCTGGTATGACTGAATGTCCTCTCACTCTCATCAATGATAAATCACCACAATTCCTCTGAATCACATAGTTTCCCCTGATTCACAGGATATAAAGGCGAGTGGACAGTCCAACGTAACAGTGATAATAATGAAATAATGTAAGACCTTGACTTGGGAGAAGAAGCTATCAGAAATTTCTATTTAGGAATCAGTTAATGCATGTAGAGTGTAGAATTAATTATTGGTTCTTTCCTAGAAAGCGAGACTTCTACTTCAAACTGAGGGCCAAATAACCCAATTCTGATTTCACACCAATTTCCACACCAATCTGATTTCTCAGACTTAACTTTTCTACTCCACTGGAATAGCTCAGAGGAAAATCACATGTACAATGTAGTACACCCCTCCACCCACTGAATTTCATGGGTGGTCTTCTCATGCTAATATAACAACAGAATATCATTCTTAATAATATGCATGAGATGTTCTCCTGAACTTCTGGGGAGGAAAAAAAGAAGAGGCAACAAAAATTGGTAAGATTAATCTAATCATGAGTGTTGTGGATTCTATCAAAACCAGCAGTCTGTTGATAGAGTAATAAATGATGATTCCTCTCTAACTCAAATACTACATATCAATTGCATAAGACAAATGCTCATGATTTTACCAAGCAGGTATTTTCCTTTGAAAAATCTATTTGTAACTTGCTAAACCCTGAAAGAACTGCAGGAAAAAGTTTTGCTGAAGACATCTACCCAGTATTTTTAAAGATGCAAAAAAAATCTCATTCAGGTATCTCTTTTTTATGTATCTCCTAATATGGGAAAACAAACCTAAAAGCTTAGATCACATAAGCAGAACAAAACATTACGAGGACAGTAGAAGTAAGTACTCTTACCAGTTACTCTTATCTGATGAATCTGTTCCTGGTTGAGGAAATTCTTACAAGGCAGGGGACAGGTACTGGAGGTCGCAACTGTAAAGATATTAAATATGTCAAGACTCAGTGTCTGAATCAGATGTTTATGTTGAAAGCATTACAATGCCACCTCAAGCAGACAATCTACAGAACAGCAGAGAGTATTGAGAATTAGAATATTAATGCACTGGCACCTTTCATTTTTTTAAAGCTTTTGTAATATGCTTATTTGGTGGTCATTTGATTCTGGAAACTGAAAAAGTTATTTCAGTTCTGGATTGCTCTGAGAGGGAAAACCTCTCCTTGAGATAACGCCGAAGAACAGAATGAAATTCTGATCCTTTCCCCTAGACGGTGCAGCAAAAGAGGACAGAACAAAAGTTGCACAGCATACTCCAGAAACTCAGTTATTTCCTTTGACATTGATATTCTAATCTTTAAAACTGAGTAAAAGAGAGAACAGCTCCTAATTGTGTTTTTACTTTTTTTAAATTCCATTTTATAACACAAATAAGTCCCTTGTAGATGATCTCATCTAATCAACCCTACTTAAAAGAGATAAGAGGCAGCAGTAAAAGCCAAGGCAGAATACTTCCAAGATATTTGTCAGTAGTGAATTTAGGGCCATTACATTAGTAAGCAAAATAGAAACAAAAACAAAGGGCGTTCTTAGAGCAAAGCAAAGTTCACTCGACTGAAGCTATAATCTGAAGAATTTATGACTGGGAATTCTAACTATGTTTATTCCTATGCCTGTCTAACAAATTAAATTAAAGGTCACTTCTAAATAATACACTTTGTACATCTGCATCAACTAAACTATTTCATACAGCAGGCTGTGACTCTGAAACCCCAGTTCAAGCACCACAGCCTCAGGGCTTCACCTTACCCATACACATTTCCCAGAGAAACACTGACTTCCATGCAGAACCCCAGAGGTAGGCTCCAGGAGCTGGTGTGTACAGAACAGCATCCTTCATTTCCACCTGGGTCACACCAACCCCACGGTAAGCTACAGGCCTGGGCATGTCTGGTTGGAAAGTTGAAACTCAGGAACCTGGAGGTGTTGGCTGGCAGTCAACTAACTGTGAACCAGCAATCTGCTCAGGTGGCCAAGAAAGCCAATGGCATCCTGGCTTGTATTAGCAGGAACAGGTTGGAAGAGACCTCCAAGATCATCCAGTCCAGTCTATCACCCAGCCCTGGCCTACACCAGGGAAGCACGAGCTGGGTGTGTGGGGGCTTACACAACCTGTTTACAAACAGCTTATACAGCACAGACCCTCGGCAGGCCAGCCTTCATGGCACCGGGTCTGTGGTGCCCCTTTTATCCATTTAACCTGTTTACCTCTGGTTTAGGCAGAAAAGCCTGTCCAGGCAGGGCAAGGCAGAGGTCAGCCTATTTTCGGGCCTACAGGCCCTCCACGACACTCCTATTAGGAGGAACAGGTTGGAAGAGACCTCCAAGATCACCCAGTCCAACCTAGCACCCAGCCCTTGCCAATCAACCAGGCCATGGCACCAAGTGCCTCAGCCAGGCTTTTCTGAGCACCTCCAGGGACAGTGACTCCACCACCTCCCTGGGCAGCCCATTCCAATGCCAATCACTCCCTCTGGGAAGAACTTCCTCCTAACATCCAGCCTAGACCTTCCCCGGCACAACTTGAGACTGTGTGTCCCTGTTCTGTTGCCTGGGAGAAGAGACCAACCCCACCTGGCTACAGCCTCCCTTCAGGCAGTTGTAGACAGCAATCAGGTCATTCTTGAGCCTCCTCTTCATATCTCAAGCACTGTGCTCAGTTCTGGGCCCCTCACTACACAAAGGACACTGAGGCGGTGGAACATACTCCAAGAAGGGCAATGAGGCTTCTGAAGGGCCTGGAGCATGTGGCCTGTGAGGAGCACCTGAGGGAGCTGGGGTTGCTCACTCTGGAGAAAGAGAGGCCGAGGGGGATCTCACTGCTCTCTACAACTACCTGAAGGGAGGCTGGAGCGAGGAGGAGGCAGCCTCTTCTCCTTGGTGTCCAGTGACAGGACTAGAGGAAACGGTTACAAGCTGCACCAGGGGAGGTTTAGGCTGGATATTAGGAGACATTTGTTTACAGAGAGGGATATCAAACACCGGAATGGTCTACCCAGGGCAACGGTGGAGTCGCCAGCCCTGGAGGTGTGGACCTGGCTCTTAGGGACATGGTTTAGTGTTGACCCTTCAGTCCTGGGTTGAGGATTGGACTGGATGATCCTTGAGGTCACTTCCAGCCAGATGTTTTCTGTGATTTCTATGTGAAACAATTCAATGCTTAGCCATTTTACTGCATTTGGTTTAACGTGCCCATCACTGGCAGGATCACACTGTGGGCCATGCTGCTTGTTGACTTGGGGGATTAATAAAAGAGAATTCCTATCAATGATGAAAACAGTATTAAATAATTTTTCCAATCAGGAATTTACTACTACACAGCACAGCCCTCCACTAGTGGGAGAACAATACAACACTTTAATGTATCCTTTAAGATCTCTCCACACTTCACCTTGTCCCTATTATGTCCAGTGCAAAATACTAGTGTGCAATGTCCTGCTTTGTCCACATCACCTCCTCTTCTCACTCCTTTGGTTTCTCCACCACACCAAACACAAGGTACTGGTTTTTTCTTGTGATGGTCTACCACAACTTTTCCTCATTCCTACTCCTTTTCCTGTCACTTGCAAGTTGAACAAGTCTTTATCAGGTGCTTCAAAATGTTTTCCAAGTGACACAGCACAACTTCTCTTGACACAAGAGAATTACCCCAGTAAAAGCTTCAAATCCTTCCTTTAGAACTCATGTTTCTACAGTTAACTACTAACAATTCAGCAGCAGACATCTGGTTTGCCATCACCACTGTTTCTCATGTGCAGGAACACTTTTTTTGTTCTCTCATGACTGATTTTCTTTTATGTGTCAATTGTCTCTGGCTTTACACTTGAATTATAAGCCCTGAAAGGCAAAGTCTGCCTTCTCATGACACATTTCACAGTATTCAGCATACCGGGTGGTGAGCACCTACAAGCCATTACTCTAGCCTGGTAACCTATTTCCCATGAGCATACCTAACAACACGGGAAGTAAATCACTGGGTAGTCATGCTAAGCACCTACAAAGCTGTCTGGAGAGAACAGCCACCTTTTGTAAACGGTTAAAATAAAAAATAAAGAAAAACCAAACACTCTCATCAGATTTAGTCTTCCCAAATACACACCATTTCACAAGTC
Organism: Pogoniulus pusillus; assembly: GCF_015220805.1. NCBI lineage: Eukaryota > Metazoa > Chordata > Aves > Piciformes > Lybiidae > Pogoniulus > Pogoniulus pusillus. The sequence continues at coordinate 13,245,996 of NC_087283.1, forward strand.
AAATAAGTGAATTTCAGTTAACAATGTTTGGACACGTAGGAAAAATAAATTCCTGGACTGCTACGTATAAACACAAGTCCCATCCAACATTTTCAGTTGCACAGTGTCTAAAAAACAGTGACTGCTTGTTTGGCTGGAATTTTTGCTGTTGTTGATGCCTTAAAACCCCAAGATATACCTTTTTTAGTGTTTATTTGCAGCTTATTCAATGTAAGAAAGCCAAGAAATAGAAACAAAGAAGATAATAAACTGTTAGGTTTCAAACAGATGTTATCTCACTCAACAGGTTCCTAGTACTCCTACACTGACTCTGTAGCCTGCATTTTTGCTGTGCTACTACAAAGCTACTTGTGTTTAAGAAAGAAAAAAAAGTCAGATTTTTACATACACGCTCATGACTTGCAAAATTCTAGGAATGATTCTCAAGGGGCTTTCACTAAGATGCTTTATAAATTCTGGTGACAGACAGAACACAGTAAGGCTTCATCTCTTAAAGTCCTGTACTGATTTGTTTGGAGGCTTCGTGTCATTGATCAGCATGTCAGTGTCTCTTGCAATCTGCTTTCCAGTTCATGACTGTGAGAGAACCCTTCAGGTTTAAAACCTTAAATGATTTAAGGTCTGTGATACATAACCTTACGAACAAATTGGGAAAATCTGTAGCTTTACACATTAAACTGTAGCAGAAATGATTTAGAGCCTTATAAAAAGGTATTTTACTTACCTGTGCTAATATTATTCTAACACGTTTGACACTGACTATGTAAAGCAGATATTTTAAAAGGTACAGGCAGCAAGCTGCATGGAAACAAATTTAGATTCACTTAGGTCACATTGGGACAGTTTACCAGTGTCTAATACACCCACTGGCATTAAAAAATTGCACCATGAACCCCTACAGACCAATTTGTCAAGGTAAAAGCCTCCCAGAGTAACACTCCCCTGCAATTGCGCTCTGCTCAGCAAGTGAGCTTGTTCTCCCAGCTTGTTCCCACTCCTCTGCCCCAGAAGAAGAAACTCCAAAGGTCTTCAAAAAGAGGATGGCAAAATAAAAATACTGAGGTAGAACTGCACCATTTTTCTTCATTCTTAAACATGTTTATGTAGCTCATTTGAGGCGATCAAATTACAGACATTAAAGGAAGAATGCAATCTCTCATCCCATTGATGAGTAGGGACCAGAAGGATTTCTGCAGGTTACAGGCAGAAATCTAATACACAGCATGGGAAAACAGATGCTCGAGAATGGACTTGCTCTGAACAATTGGACTTTTCCCCAAATAATGAGGCTGAAAAGGCTTCACCACATCCCACTCTGGTTAAACTCAATGGTGAATCCCCTGCTAACCTCAAGGGGACAAGGCTTGAGCTTTCTGTAAACAGCATACCCTTTCTGATAGAATGAGGTGTCATGTTTAAATAATTATTCCCTATCGTCTGCTTTCTGAGGACCTCTCAAAATGCTGCAACATAACTGCTCTCACTCTAGGCACATCAGTGATGCA
>NC_087283.1:13252500-13327500 GCF_015220805.1 Pogoniulus pusillus
ACCTAATAGGAACCAGTTACATGAAAACCCTCCAAATAAACAACCTTAGACTGTCACAGAGTCTTCCTAAGACCTAAAGGACTCTTTCAGCTACATTCCCCTCTGGGCTTGTATGACTTGTATGCACAAATAACAGCAAAAGCAGGAGGGTTTGCAGGACCAAGGCTGCTATCTATTAATTGGTGAAAAGATTCACAATTTTTCTTTACTTCAGCTCATTTAGAGATGGGTGTTACCTGCAGGATTTTGGCATGGAACGGTAAGGGGAAAATGAAAATCTATTCTGATACTGGCACATCTCAGAAGCACCTCTCCTGGGAATAGGCACATGCCAAACAACAGAACACACTTTGGTGTATCTAGGAGGGCCTCACATTATAATTGAAGTTCTAAACAGGGAGGGGAAAACACAAACAAAAAACCTCACACCACCACCACCAAAATATCCCAAAAGTAACAGTAACATGGTCAGGTGTTAAAGGTGTCCTGTTGCAGTCTAACTGTCGTCAGGAAAAACTATCCAGACAGACAACTCTACTTCTACTAAAACAATCATCAATTCACAGTTTTAAAGAGAAGACAACGTAAAATACTTAGGAAATGATAGCTTGGGAAAATGCATTTTTTCATTCCTAACTATCTTGTTAGTGCACCAAATTAAAAAATACCTTCTGAGGCAGTTTTCACCATATCATGTAAGAGGACATTTCGTAAGTGATACTGCTCTCATCACAGCCGAGTGGAGAAAGAAAGAGGGAGTTTGTTTATAGATCCTTTCTTGTTTGTTTTACATTTTTTATGTAGGAAAAAAAAAATCCAATAACCGACAGAAAGATGTAGGTCAAATGTTCTCATCTCAAATCTTCCTTGATAAGTAGTGATTTAAGAAGTCTGTATAAGAAAATGTTATTCCCTTTCAGCTCATAGGAAAAAATGTTTCAGAAATAGCACATAAAAAAAATATTCAATGTCACTAAAACCAGAATAGAAAATGTTTTATAGATTAACAAACATTGTAATGAATTTGCACAACCTTAACTGACTGTATACATAGCATAATGAAATGGTCGACATCCTTTCAAAGAAAAATTAGGTATTCCAGCACATAGCTTTAGAAAAGCATTGTTCAGAAAAACCTGCATTTTTTTCCCAGCTACCATGTAATTTGTGAGATGCATTTTTAAATGATCTGCAACTGCAGCAGGCTTCATCAGTCAGATGATACAGATAGATAATTCACCAAACTGTCACATGATCTTCCATCAGTCTAAAAGATGTGAATATATTGCCACAAGCTTTGGGAATAATGGGTGCACCTGTTTACAGTGTCACCTCTGTTTGCTAATTGTCTCCTTGAGCTACATTTTACTTCTAATGCATTTATTTTTGACAGGCAGTGTCTATTTAGAAATCACATTACTTCAAGTGCAATTGTTCTTTTGTCTATCAAGTAAATGAAGTGTTGTTATACAGATTTCAGGTTCTGATTAGTGAAGTATCAGCACACCACAAAGGTCAATCAGTTATTTACCTGAAGTAAGAGAAGTATGACAGGCCTCTTGGATACCCTCTAGATCATGGTATAGTTCATATCAGTATTAATATTTCATATTTCAAATGTATGTATACACACACACCCCTTTGTTTGCATGTGTGGATTACACAAATGTATTAAACCCTCTAAAACATACAGTAGTGTACCTACAGAGAAGAAAATAAAGGAAAAGGCACTCAAGTGGAAAATGCCCATGTCAACACAGGCACAACCCTTCTCCTCCAGTGTTTTAAGTTAAGCCAAGACAACGGTGACAACCCAGGAGTCATTCTCCCAGACATTCTGCAATGGGTTACATGCATAAGCCCACAACAACAACATTCATGTTTCAGAACCGCTCCCCCCCCCCCCCCCCCCCCATTATACTTCCTGCTTTTTATAGAACAGTGAAGCAAAATTTAGTTAAGGTTACTTCCATTAGCTTCAGCTAACAAAATGCCATAAGAAATTAAGATGAGCCACTTGAGGTCTAAGAAGGACCACAGAGGATTTTTATTCGCACCCATAGCCTCATGTCTGCAACGCTACCAACGTTCAGTTAAATAATGTAGCAAGCACAAGACTCTGTCTTTCTGTATATTGTAATATGGTCAAGTAGAACTATACCATCAACACAAAATTTTGAAAGCCTAAATCAGCACATTGATCACACAGCTACTTCACTGCATATATATTGATCCTATTAAAAAAAGAGGAGGGGGAAAAAAGGCTTTTTAAAGTGTTGAGAACCCAGGTGGAGAACAATACTACTGTAGTGGCAGCACTGGTTTGCCAAAGCCTCATTATTTCTCCTGTACCTCTGTCCAAGTTCCATATCCCATACTCAGCTCTGCCATGCAAGGACAAGGTAAAAATAATGCACAAGAGCAATACTAATTTTACAAAACAAAAGCAAGGTCTAAAACTAACACCTACACATCCTCATGAAGGTCTAGTTACAGACCACTCTCTGCACATGCACAGCAACCTCAGGGGTTCACCAAGGGCTGCCTGCCACCACTGCTGCTTTACCACTTTGCCAAAAGAAACAGAGACAATAAGCCATGCTTGCCTTAAGTCACATTCTAAATTGGCTCCCAGGAGCATTCCCCCTACCTTGTTCACTAAAGCACGGTGTATGTTTTCTCAGTGTTTAGCATATGCTGTGTAACCTGAGCAGAACTTGCATTGTTCCAGTAGTTGTTTTTCTAAAGCATGTTCCCATCAGGACCGTAATTACATGCAAAATACTAGAGTTAGAGTAATTCATAAAGTCATTCAAGATTCTAACACTTTCTAGCAAGATCAGAATAAGTCTTGAAACAGAATATAGAAGAAATCAGAAGTCTTGACCACAGATGCAAACCAATGATAGAAGTTCAAGTTACTCCAGCTTAGTTTACATATTCCAAGACCCCAAATACTATAGGGGAATCACTCCTGATGTATTTTGATGAACTGGGCACATTTTTGTTATTTCTGCAAATGTAAGCACAATTTGGGTAGACTTAATAATTTATGAGCATCTTATATACTTGAATTTACAGCTAAAGCTTCTGGAAACCTGAGTCTTAAGTTCTCAAAGTGCATTTCTCCTGCAGCTTCTCAAGTTAGAAATCACAACTGTTGTGCATTTAGTAGCAGCAGGATTGAGACTCATGCTTGTAAAAGAGGCAATGGACACGAAATTGCTGTTCACTTCTAAGCCCAAGGTGTTTCTCTGGGAAGATGTGTCTCCTGCCACATCCTGACATTACAGGAAAGAGATCATTTTTGTGGAAAGTATACAAATTTATTTTATACCTACACCAAGAATTACTGTTCTATTTTACACAACAAGAAGTAATCTTCACAACATTACTTTGCATGCAAAGAAGTGGATACTCTAGTAATAACACTGCTCGCCTTAGACTAAATCCCACCAAGCACTCTTTTTGCACAGTCAGTCTCCTTGAAATCAATGAGATTTCTTGAATGAGCTCTTCACACAAGTAAAAGGATCAGGTCCTTAAACAGCAGAAAGTACAGACAATCATGTTAACATCAAGCATCAAACAGGAGGAGGTCTCGGCAATGGAGTCAAGTATAGTCACCTACCACACATGGTTAATGAGATATGACAGGCCAAATTCAGATCAAATGTAAACAGGGGCACCTTCCTGCCTGGAACAAAACCTCTTAAAGAGGTCTAAGCTTTGCTTCATGTGTAGTATCAGGTGCAATTAACGATTATCCAACAAATTACCAAAGCTTACCAACATGACAGTCACCAAAATAACACCACAAACATTACCAAGCCACAAGAAAAACGTGACCATCTAACTTCCAGCACCTGCAGCGACAATACAGGTGATAATCCAATGCTGAAGAGCAGAGAAGAGGCTCAGCATGAGACCATCAAAAGGGATCCAGGACACATGTACGCCACCGAGAGCTTCCCAAAACCACCAAAGCATTGTTTTCCTCAACACCCTGGGTTCCCCTTGCTTCTAACACTGCCCACCTGCATTCCTCCTGTGCAGTCTGACAGCACTCATTGCAGCACAGGTGTCAGACACCGCATCTCACCTGTCAGACTCCTTCTCCGCCTTTCTCCTGCCTGCAAACACCCCATGGCATCGCTAAAGAGCCAGCCAGGTTTGACCCTATTTTACCTCAACTTCTGGAGCTCTGTGTAATTGACAATGGAAACACTGAATTCTGTCTCAGTCACAGCATTTCTCTTCCTTTTTTAATATATGTCTGAATACTGGAAGGAGGGAGGATGAGGACACAGCTCCTTCCAAGCAGAACTAATCCTCCTTTGAGGGTGGACGAGTCCCGCACAGCTCTCAAACCCAAACAGCAAGCAGGTCTGGTTGGCTGGGGAGGCTGCACATCTCAGCAGGTTGTAAAACGAGGATCAACAACAAATTAGAAGTTAGAGGCCGCTTCCGTCTTCCCCCTGCAGCCTGAGATGTGCGAGAGCAGCCTCTGAGCGCATGGGCAAGTGTGGGGAGCGCAGTTTCTAGGGGAGGAGGGGGACACGTGGGGGGTGGCAATTTAAAAAGCAGCTGTGTGGATGTTTTTCCTGGTCAGCCTCTGAAGTCGCTAATGGTGGAAGCAGCACTGCGGGCTCTAAACCACGCTAAGCCACTTGGCCACGTTTTAGCGTTAACTTCGTGTCTGCCTTTTTCCTTATGTTTCTAAAATACACCAAATGACTCCTCTGCCCCTTTTTATTAATAAAAAGGATAAAGTTACACTGAACATTTCTAATGTCGCAATAAAAACAGCAAAGAATGAGAAAGGACTGCAAAAACAGGACACTTGTGGCCACGGCCTTTGGAACCTTCCTACTGTTACATACATTTTGTCTAAGTAATCAGGAATGTATTGGTATTTTGAAATTATGTCTCTCTAATAACACAAAAGTACTTAAGAACAGAAATAGACAGTAATGGAAAATGCAGTCAACTGTTGACAACATACAGAATTTCAGAAAATCATTTCCAGGGAACAGCACAGCAGATGAGTCAAAATTTTCTCAAAAATATTTCTTGCCTCCGATAGTCCAATGTAATTCATTTTCTATCTCTGTTCATTAATCATTGTTAAAATTAGTGATCCATTTCTTCCACTCTGCCATCTGCACTCAGCTTCGTAACAAACATGACACCTTCCTGCATAATAAAACCTGACAACTACGAGGATGCATTTCCAAATAGCTTTCTGCATATTTGCACCTCTATAACTGATTCCGTTGTCAGACAAAAGTGGATTATTTAACCAGAGTTCTTTCTTTATCAATTCTGTACACAGATGTGTGCTTGTGAGGGAGTGTGTACGTGTGTGTGTGTATAAAATGATCAAGTAAAAAAAAATCACTTAATGTGGATTAAAACCAAGATATACCAGTTATCTTTGTATTCTTACAATAGGTAAAAATGATCATGCATGTGCATCTGTTTTAATCTTGCACTGTAAAGCTTAAGGATGTAACCTTTGGACTGGCTTCATCTTGAAAAGTTTGCATACACAAGAATTCTCCTGACACTTCCATTTTCCCCAAAAGAAAATTAAACCAATACATATCCAGCTCAGTTTTGTTTCCCAGCCTTTGATCACAGACAATTTCACATAAATGTTTTTTAAGGTAAAATTAAATATCTGAGCAATGAGAAGGTATTTAAAAAGTGCACAGATAAAGAATTAAAATTCAGGATGTCATCTGCATCCTGTTCAGGCTAGCCTCTAATCTCCTGGTGGCAGACAGGGGACCAGAGAACAGGGTTCGGTTCTTGGGTTCTTTCCATGCCATCAACAGACTTGGAAAGGCACGGCAGCAGGGCATCTGAGTGGTCCCTTCGTAAATGCTAATTACACTTAGATCCCACTGATTAACAGAAGCTGCAGTTCTCAGCACACTGAAAATCAGGCTAATGGCGGGAGCATTAGGCCATACACATGCAAGTCAACAGGAACCTGCCTGCCAACCATGAGGAATCTGGTGCCCGGTTTGCAGCTCTCTGCTTGATGGGAACTGCCCAGCTGACTGGGCAGATGGGAACTGACCAGTGAGCAGATTTGGTCCTCTGCCTGTGTCCACTTCTGCTCAAAGAGTGACAAGCCCTAAGAAAGAGCACTAAGGAACACGAAAGTGCATACCAGAATCCTCTGGAGCTATAACTTGTTACCAAATCCTTTAAAATACTTTAGTCAGTAGGCTGGTCTTAAAAGGGAACTGGGAAAAAAAAAATCTTTTCCAATAGAGAAGATTATTGTTCCATGATAACCTCAAATTTGTGCCTACACCAAGTTCTGCAGGTGCCCTATCACTATAAGCAACAAGACAAATACAATATCCAAGGCAGGCACTGTTAGTTTTTCAGTCAAGTTTCCACAATTAGATGTTTTGAGCCACAGCCACCACAATAACACACACCTCCACATATACACTTGTTCACCTCCAAGCTAGGTGAGCCCATGGCCACCAAGCAGCCCTCCAGCACAGACACAGCTGCTCCACACATACGTCTGACTGCCATCTCAGGACAGATGAGCTTTTGGGAGGAGCATCAAGGGCTGACAGAACAAACTGATAGAGAGGCCCACGTTCAAGAGACCATGCTCAATTCCTAGCTTTGTCAGCTGACCTACTCACCAAACTTGGACAAGCTGTCCCAATTCCACATGTCCCCATTTTCCCACTATTAATGGAAACACTGGCACTTGCCTCCTTTGTGACCTGCTGACAAAAAAAAGCTAAATGGCTTTCAACACTCACAGACTACAATGCACGTAAGAAACTGTACTGGAACAATTTGGTTAACAAATATATCATCTCTCAGCGTTCCAATTTTCATCTGAGCACTACCACTAGTATCAGTCCTCTCTGATAACATTTGTGGCAGAAGCTGTCAGTGAAGGAAAGATCTTCTATTGCTAACATCTTTAAAAGGTCATATGGCATAGACAATATAAACTAGGGAATATATATTGCAATGCTTCTTTTTGAATACACAGAATATTAGGGGGGAACTTGAGTACAAGCTCAGTGGGTCAGATACAAAATTAAGCAGCATCCGCAACGTACACTATGAGAAGCAATGTTCTGAGTGAGAAACAGAATACTTGAACAAAGGACCCAGTTCTGCCTTCAGATGTGTACCTGCCACTTTTACACACAGAATGAGACTCGCTGCAAGAATTATTTCAGAGTTTTCATCTTTTAAAAATGAAAGAAAAATTAAATCAATCTATTTTTTGCTACAGCACTGCCTAATACAACAGCAAACGTATGTCACTCTCTGGAAGAAAATCTGCATCTGACATGAAAGTGTCTGTTCAAAATTTAAACCAGATGTGATATAGAACAGCTGAAATCTAAAGTTTGGGGGGAAAAAAACACAAGATGTAGACAAGATAAAGCAACTGTCTTATCCTGCTAGATAACCTACATCATGGGTAAGAGAACTCTCTTCTCTAAGTATTCAGATTGGAACCCATACAACAAATACTTTCAAATACTTGTAAGAGATAATACCAACAGGTTATTAAGGAGATTGGTGTTTGCTGTTTCTTGGGGGGGGGGGGGGGTTGAGAGCTTTTTGTTTGTTTCAGGGTTTTTTTGTGGTTTCTTGGTTGTTACTATCGTTTGAGCTATTTTTTGTTGCGGTTTGGAGGTTCTGTTTGGGGTTTTTGTTTGTTTTTGTTCTTTGTTAGGTAGGTAGATTGGTTTGGGGGTTGTTTTTTTGTTGTTGTTTGTTTGTGTTGTTGTTTTAAAAAAATTCCTCTCAATTTGTTAATCGACTGCCTAGCCTGTTTCTCAATTCTCTGTTTCTTCTTGTATAGCTCTTGGTAGGCATTTGGGAACAACTATCACCTATTCCTTCTTCACTTGGAAGAGAATAAAAATGAAAAAACAAACAGGCATTGTCACTGTAGCTGCCTCTCTTGCCTTTTAGTTTCCTTTTTTTCTTCACATGTCTGCATACTGACACATTCAATTTCAGGTTATCAGCACATCTGAATTACAGAATACTGATGGGGATAGAGGGCAGGCCTCTCCGGACTGATTAGCATCATTTAAGAAAGCATTCACTTGCTTGCTTCGCTGGCTGCAGGGATTCCATGATGGGTGGCCTTTTAGCATTAGAAGTCAATATGGAGCAATCTCATTTGAATTAAATATGGACAAAAGAAAAGATCTGATTGTGGTTATTCATAGCTAACCTTTTAATTTTGCAAAGCTCTGAAGTTTGGGGGTTTGTAAGCCATAACATTTAAACATACTTAGTCTTTCATTTCTTTTCAACTCGTTTCTCTTCTTCTCCTCCAGTTTTTACGTACCTTTTAATTTTTGTAAAACTTAAACCAGAAGCTTATTTTAAAAGAAATGTCTGGATGAATATTCAGGAAAACCTTCTAACCTAGTTAAACCTACACTGACTAGAAAAAGAGGGATGCCTGATTCTAATCCATAAATGTATGTAAATCCACATTGAAAAACATACTTGTCTTTATCAGACTCATACTTGTTTCTGAATAGACCATAAATGCAGCCAAGTATTTCATTAACACAAATAGTTATGTATAGCTAGTAATACTATGACCCTTTTAAACAAAAGTCTAAGCCCATGGAAAAGTGGCAGTGATGCACAGCAGCAAAATCTGATCACAGGGAAAGAAATCTCCATTCTCGCATTAAGGTAAAACTATTATATAAACTAAAATACAAAATGGTAATTACAAGTTCTCCCCAACTAGTACAATTCACAGAAATATGTAACATCAGGATACAGAAATAGCTGGGAGAAGATAAAGTTTCCATTTTCCAGATTAAAAGAAGTGCAAAACCTGAACTTCCAAGTAGATGAAAACACTAAAAGTGTAGCCAGTCTCTCTGAATATTTGATCCCGCTGCACTTGAAGACAGTGGGAGTTTTGCCATTGATTTCGATGGAAGCAAAATCAGACATTGAGAAATGAAGTGGAAATGGCTTTTGCTGAGCTGGGCTGACTGCCATGATACAGGATAAGCTCAGCCTATGAGGAACAGAAGATAAATATCACACTGCTCCTAGCGCATGACTTGCCCCTTTGCTAGCTATCCCAACAGACTAGGCTTAAATCTGAAATATATGGTGAACTCTGGTCCAGACAATTTCATAGATATCCTGATGAAGGAGGAAAGTATTAAAGGTCCCCCAGTGGGTGTCCAATAGAAAAAGATTCCAGCAAATCATTTCTGCATTGGAGGCGCCACTGAAACTGAAATCAAGATCTGTTTAAAGCACTTTCATGGATCACATTAAAGATTAAATCTGCCCCATAAAAAGCAGCATCAAAACATGACAGGCATTCACACCTTTTAGATGTTTTATGGAAGTTAAGCCTGGAACCACTCAAAATATTCAAACAATTTCTCCCAAATTCCTCAAGATTTTACTTCATTTCTCCTGTTGTAACAGAGAGCACCTAGATGATGAGAATGGAAGGTAGCAAGTACGTATCCTGATGAAGCAGAAGTATGCAGTGTCTTAAAACTCTACCATCTCACTGCAGCATTCAATAGTTTTAAAACTCAGCTCTTCTCTCTTGTCAGTAATTTACTAATGTATATCTCTCTACATATAATTGACTAATACAGATTAATTTTCTTCTTTTTTTTTTTTCTTAATTTTTCAAGCCAGTATACCAGACCTCCTCACTTTCACAGAGCATTAGATTAACGGGATCCTTAGCATGCATTCTGCTCATTTTCAAATGCAGTAAGTCTAAATAAAGAAACAAAAGCGTTTGGGAGTACTTTCACTGCAGCGTAAGCTTTGTAAAAAGGCCCTTCACAAATGTTTCCAATATGCTTTATACTGCAACCCAATGTGCAACTTCCAAGCTACACCACCACAAGTAAGAAATTAGAAATGTTGAGGGCTATTGAACACTGAATTTTCACAGTGCATCTGCACAAAGTTATTTAGCACAGATGTTTCTGTAATTGTGATCCACTGGAAAAACTCAAAGTGTTCAATGGCCCTCACACTTCCACCTGCAGAGCAGCACTGGTCTAGTACAACTATGCTGAGCTGTAGCATATAAAAAGCAGCACTAGAGACTGGATCAGACTTGGTGAGATTTCCACAAATAGTGTGATTCTGCTTTGTTTGTGAGGGAGTGACATGATTTTGGGTTTTTTCTTTTCGTTTACAAAAAGACCCACATATTAAAAAGGGGTGAAATAGATTTTACATGCCTGGCTTTGAACCTGGGAATCTCCCACAGTGCAACTAATTGCACTGCCAACAAGACACAGGAGCACACCCACAAGGAGCATAAAATGTAACTGTGAGGGGTGTGATGGTAAGTCTTTATAAATAATACATTCATCCCAAGATGCACTTGTGTCTGTGTTGTTAATGTAAGTATTTTTTCATTAGTAGCTGTAAAGAATCTGGGCAGGTGAACATCAATATGCCTCTAAAGACAATAAAAACAAGGAAGCAACAAGAGGACAGGACTTGCTTCTTAAGCAGAATGGTTAGGTATGTACGGTCAGAGCAACAGCAAAAGAAGTGAAGATCATCACAGTGACCCTAGCTCTCCTATTGCATGCACATGGTCTGAGAAATTTCCAGAAGAGTATCACCCTTTGCTGACAAAAAAAGCATGTATTGAAGACCACAGAGACAGGTAGTTACCTTCTCACCTGCAGGAAGGGCTCAGCAGAGAGCAGACAGCACAAAACTATTCAAAGAGCACTGGATAAGGACAACTTCTTTGTCACTCCACATACAACAAAGCAGGTGGACCATTCACTTCACCTTTCCTGCAAATCCCCCAAAAAAGGATTACAGAGATTTTTTTAACTAAGAAAACAAGAAAGAATGGATTAAAGCAAGTTAAGGCTAAGACAACTTTGATTTGAAAAGCATGACCTGACTATCAGCACACACTGGACTACAGAAATACATAAACATTTAGTGGCAGGTTGCTGGTTTTGCAAAACACAAATCCGTAATGTGGAGTCATATTTTGGGCCATCAAAAGCGAGGAGAATGGCCAAGTTATCATTTACAATTGGCTGCAGTAATTGCACGAGACACTTTTCAAAGCATACAAACAATAACAGGGCGATTGCTCTCAGCTAGACAACCACTTTGTGCTTCTGTCCCACCAGATCTTCTAACACACTGAGCTAACAAACGTAACCATGTCAGTGCCTCAGCTTGAAACCAGCCATAACTGCTCCAAGAATCTACCCTTTCTATAGTTCTTGTCAATGTTGTTCCTTGAAATTCCTTACTTAGTACAACACTACTTGCTACAACGTCACCACTTTTCTGTGAAGTCAGACAGAACTGTTTTACCCTTCTCTCCTTCATTTCTCTGTCTAGGTGATCTCTTCTTTTGCTCACATGACTTCTTCCAAGTTCTGTCGCACACTTGTCTCCTAGCTGAGCCTTGCACATCTGCCTGCACTGAAACCATCTCTTTTAATTATGCTGCAGCCAATTTAAACTTGAATGGGTAGAACTGAACTCCGTGTCTTTCCCGCCAGTATCCTGCCATTCCCTATTTTCTTTATCGCTGTTAAGTGGCAAAGCCATTTCCTTATCACTTTAGTGTGGCACCTTATTCTGTCTCAGAAATTACAAGTAACTCCTAAACTTGCTGCTTTTTCCTGTACCACAGTTTAAGAAACAATCTCTTCTTTCCATGCAACAGACTCCTCAACTTCTTTATCCCAACTGCTACCGCAACTACTTCTACTTACTCATTCCCCAAATACTCAGCTCCACCCCAGCACAGACAGCTGTTCACTGAGTAGGCCCAAGTGTTCTGCAATAGAAACAATAAATAATTAAATGATAATGAGGAGGCAGCATGCTGATAGAGGAGGTGGCACTACATCCTATAAGACAGCACTGAATCAGCGTGCCAAGATAACAGAAAGAAACCAAGCTGATCTATAACCCAAATTTTCACTTAAGACTGGAAAGCAAAATTCTGGTTAGCCCTAGTAAAAACACCTGAGAGCAGTGCATAGCACTCTGATTATATTAAATTTACAACCCTGCAAAACATTTTTAGAGATGTGCATAATGTCCTTTGAAAACTGAATAAAGGGCCAGAAGCCCAAAGGCATGCAAGCCCTTGACCCTTATTCAGGCACCTAAATCCCACTAAAATGGAGATCAAGCACCTAAAAACCCAAAAGTCCACACACTTCACAAGACGTAAGCCACAGGCATGTAGCTCCCTGAGACACTTTTGAAGTTGTAACCCCTGGTCAAATGCTATCTTAAATATTACCATCCCACCACCTCGGTTCTCACAGCAATTTTATCTGGGTGATGTATTTATTCCTGTCCTGTACTGCTACAAGCTGTAAAAATAGCTTTATTGTTCCACCTTAGAGGTGGCTGCTGCTCAGTAGGAAACTTTCTTAAACTATCTCACAGCCATTTTGTTAAACTTTGGAAGGGCAGCAAACTCCTAGATACTCGAGTCAAAGTTTGCAGGTAAGTGCACGCTCCTCTTGTAACCACAGAGCTTATCAAGAAACATGAAAATAAGCTGTACTGCACAAAACAGTCATTCAGTCCTCTTTCATACTAAACCTCATGGTGTTTAAAGCCTTGGCACATTTTCGGGTTTCCAGCTATTCTCTCTGCACAACAACATGAACAGAAAGTAGCTGCCTAAAAATAACCATTTCAGAAAGCTTTTGGTCTCAAATTCCCTCTGTATTAAACACACTGACCCTTTTCACGCAGGAAGAGGGACGCTTTAACGTTCGAGATACAAAATTTAGTCTAGCAAAGGAAAAAAATGGAAGAAAGACATGTTAACAGTCAAATGGTAACAGGGAAAACAAGAGAGGAATTAAACCTGAAACGTCATCCTTAACTCACCCCCACCGTGCCCAACTCTTGCAGGGGTCCTCTAACAATTGGTAATCCTTCATAGTGTACCATATGTGCTGCAATAACAAGGCCCAATGAGGTACATTAAGGATGTCATTTCAACCTTACCTCCTCGCTTCTGTGAGATGAAGGGGGACCCTTAACTCCATTTTAACATAGTCTAGTGATTGAATAAAAGGAAAGTTGTACTTTCCGAGGACAATGCTGCTCAGTTTGGTAGTGTAAATAAAAACGGCTTAAGTTGGTCAGCTGCTAACCACATGGTAATAATAAGTACAACGGAGCGAAGTTCACAATTATTTCAGATTTACTCTCTTCCTGATCTTTCATTTTTATCAGCAAAACATCCTCTTGGCAATGGGAAGCTAAGCTGAAACTTAAATGAAAGAAACGCAAGAAGTAAATGACAAAAGACACAATTTTATGAAAGGAAAATATTCAGACCTCAGCCTTGACCTTGACCTTTTACTGTCTTTTAACATTAAACATTTGCCCCACCTTCGAAAAGATAAATGTGGCTTTTGATGACAGCCTATGTTATCTGAGGATTAAAATAGCCCTCTTGCAGTGCTCAACATTAAAGTCTTCCGCATTTGCAAAATTGCAAACAGATGCAACTCAAGTACCTGCAAATAATCTGCCAAGACCAATTTCAAAAGGGAGATTTCAAAATATGTGGAAGTCATTAGGACATGTATTATTTTTGCAATGAATAGGCGCCAGGAGTGTCTCAAGAAGCAGATGGGTGCTACTTTGTTTATAAAAGATCAACAGAATATTTGCCTGTAAATGAAGACGTATAAGCTATATGAAACAATTATGTTAGAATGGTGAATGTTTCAAAGCTAATTGTAATGGTCTTTTAAGATCTGAATTCCTCATTTCTTACAGCACGCTAAAATATCATTTTAGTTTTGGTCTTGATTGATATAATTACAAAAATGGCAGAAAATTAAAGCAAATGCTGTCAGTTCTGCTGTTGTGAATGTTGTCACTTTATCACTTGTTTACAGTTGCACCCATACTGATAAGTGAATATTTTTCAACACGCATAAAAAAGACGACCTTAATCTCATGGGAAAATAGGGAGAGGACAGTAAAAAAAAATGTTAAGCTTAAAAGAATAATAATTTCCCAAACTGCAACACACTACCTAATGACCAGTAGCCTTAAAATTCACATCTTTATCCAAATTTCCAGCTTAATAAAACAGGACATCACAAAGGAAACTATGCCTATATATAACACACATACATTTATAAAGAACTCAATAAACATTAACGCATTATCCCTGCAACAGAACAATAAGCTGTAGCACAATGTGGCTGGTTAAAAATCTCAACCTTCCATTTCTCAAAGTAATATATTTTAAATCAGGCCCCCAAATGATAATGAAAATTTTATTTGTCCAGATACTAAATCTATTTGGCATTAGTTACCATGAGGAGGATGTATAAACTCTCTTCCAACCTTGGTGATACTGTGATACTGCGATACTGCAAGAAAACCACATATTTTACTTGCCCATCAAAAACATTAATTACTTGGGCAAAGAGAATTTTACCCTGTTGATTAAGATAGCTGCATTATTCCAGTGAATAGTTACATTTGCCTCAGTACTGATAAATATTATCAGCACAATCATACTTTAATATATGTATGTAAAAATAAAGGTGGGAGGGGGCTGCTGTGCATTGGGGTTTGAGTTCTTTACACAACTAAGCTTAAATAAATACAACTTTATATGAAATGCTTACTTCAAAATAGCACCTAAATTTTGCGGTTATTGTAACAACTACCAACAACTGCGTGGCTACTTTCATTTATTGCCATTTACCCAAAACTGTGATACAGAGGCTTAAAACACAGTGAAAGCCCTCAGACTGCAGATTAGGAGACCCAGTGAAAAGTTTGAGAGCAAACGCAAATACTTTTCACACTCTCAAGGTTTCACTAGGTCCTACAAACTGCAATCTTCACTGTTTTGTTTTGTTTTTTTCCTGTGTGATGAAGTGTCTGCTAGGACCTAAAAACTCTGTTCTTCACTGATTATCTTCCAACTGGGGCTTCTACTGATAGTGTATACCTGTAAGATAGAGAGAAGGAGAAAGTAAGAAGAGAGAGAAAGAAATAAATCCATTTAAAAAGCTGCTAAAGAGAAATAGTGAAAGATAAGCAAGAAGAGCTAGGCAAAGGGAAGAACAAAAATCAGAGCAAGCAAACCACTAAAAGCTATATTTTGAATTTAAAAGAAGTGCTCCTGCATGTGAATAAAACATCACAGTGTGGGATTAGTGGAATATTTCCTTGTCAATGTATAGGGTAGATAAGCATTCTAAAGGTAAAGCATGTAAAACATATAATCTGCAGTTAGTGGAAGTGGTTTTTAAAAACTTCAATTGGTTACAGCATAAATACAATGCCTTCTAGGAGAGAGAACTGAAAACAGAAGTGAGCTTCCCATCTCCTAGCTCAGGGTGTCCGGTCTCAGTATCACAAACACAATCAGAGTTATGTTTCAGCTAGCTCAAGGCCAACGAGAGTTAATAGACAAATAAAGGTTCACAGACCTAACACAAAAGTTAGTAATAGTTAGGCAATTTCAGAGCTAAGAGGTTTGGGAAGCTGCAGGTCACTCGGTGCACACAGGTAGTTTCCACCTGCAGTCAGATTAAGTGACATGAGCACAGACCAAGAGAGCTTTGCCACAGCAGCCCACAGAGCAGGCAATCCAACACAAGCCACCTTTGTGCAGAAACCTCGTTATGGCATGTTTTCACCTTTAAAAGTACATCCCTGCCACTCTGTGCTGCACTTCACAACCGCATTTTCAGGGCTGCCTCATGACCACCTCCACTCGGGACAGCTGTGGGCAGAACTAGGGAGAGAACAGTGGCCAAGGAAAGTCTGATTCTACAAGTTTCCCCCTTGCCCACAGCATCAAGGAGCAGGTGATAACAGCTAGTGAAAAAGAGTAAGACAGTAACACTAGTCAACTCCAAGGAGATAAACGTAACCCAAATGAGGCGTGGCAATCAAGCCAGTGCTTTCAAAACTACTTCTCACTGGTGTCCTGGTCCCACGTGGCGAGTGGGAAGGACCATCCTCTCTTGGCCTGTACCTTCTCCAATTTGTTCAATATCTCCACTGGAGCATTGTTAAGAGTTGTTTCCATTTTCACTATAACCAACACAGGTCACAAACACAAACATTGCCTTCTGCTCCTAACATTTGGGGATCAGATTACCAGCATTCAGCCACAGGATGATCCCTTTACCTCCCTAGCCTGAAAAGGACATTTTCCTTACACTGCTCTTAGCCCTTGCTTCAACACAGAGTGATCAAGAGACAGGCAACAGGCTGCAAAATAGCAAGCCATGATAGCGAGTTTTATTTGAAAGCAGTTGCCAGGTTCCAGAAATGGCAGGATTCCCATTTGTTTGGAAGAGGAGAATGTATTTATGCTGCAGATAGGGGCTGAGCAAGAGGTTGTCTCGCTGACTGCTCAGAACACATTTGTGGGAGTTAGATTTCAGCTTACAAAGGGGTCTGTACCATCTGGAGACTCCCACAGCTTCTTGTCCACTTCAGGAGCTTTAAAGGGATCCCATAAAGAGACATATTTAAAGCTAAATTTGAGGGTATCTGGTTGACTTACACCAGACTATGCCTTTATGTAAAAAGCACTTGTGGGTACGGGTAACATAAAGCTGCCCTCAAAAACTACGTATTCAAATGAATACAGTTACAACACACACTGACCCTACTCTGAGCAAAACATGGAATTTTATAATTATGCCAGCCTCTGCAAAGCTATGTGGGATGTCTTACACCATGAATTAATACCCACTGGAGATGTAGCTGAGATCATCAAACTCATTTCACATAAGACAACATATTCTATCACCCCAGGAACTAAGTACATGAAAAACCAGCACGCTTTCAAACCAGATAGGTCTCTATAAGGTAGATTTCTCGAAGCAAAAGTATTAACTATACTTTCAGAATACACTGGTTCTATTGTTTATATGCACCACATAATGAAATGCTACTTCTGTTTTCACCAGATGGTAGCACATATAATTTTCAGGCCTTCAGTTCATATCATAATACAAACAATTGGTATGGCAAATATTACCGGTCTATAAACACTTCTACTGTTCCACAGCTCTTACACAAAAACAGGGCCATTTTTTTTCCCCATTTCATTGCTGTAACAGAAACCATGACAATTTCTGATATTCCAAAATATAAGCATATCTGGCCTTTTTTTTTTTTTTTTGCTGCCCCAAACAAATGGAATGATCAAACCTCAAACTGTGTGGCTGCTTCCATATTTTTTTTTCCCCTTAAACAAAAATCAAATGTGAACAAAACTATGCAAATATCAAAACGTTACAATACGAGATGTATCCTTAATACATTTTAACAATAACACATGCTGTGTTCCTACACTGGAATAACATCATCCATATGAATCCCAGGAATTTAGTATATCTGACAGTTTCTCTCAACCACCCATAACATTCTTTCCTGTCTCATTGTAGCTGGCAAAAGCGAATTCTATAATTGAGTGGTACAGAACATGTGCCCTCCCTGCTAGAAGATGACAGATGGATTATAAAAACTTCAAAGCAGAGCATTTGGAGCACCAGGGGAGAGATAGTGGGTATTTGAACTCTCAGTCTTTACCCAGGAGACAATGGCACTCTGACATGGTGCATATATCAAGGAATGGTGTAACTAGATAGACATAATCTTTCTTTTCAGTAAGTATTTAACATTCTGTTACGAACAAGTTTCAGCCTAGCTAAAGTGCAACTCATCTTAATACTAATCATCGTATACTGAAAGGCTACATGCCCCCTTTTTCAATTTTGGTTCATCTGCTCCTTCATAAGACTGTTTTTTAAAGGACAGAAGCAGAGTTACATAGGTGCTCAGGTAGCAGAAAGGTTATTTTTCATCTCAAAATTAATGCTTTACTGGGATTTAGTATTTGCACATATGTAGATGAATCTGTTTTGCTTGCTGGAGTGCTTACTTGCATTGTTTGCATTTAAAGCACTGTTCTCCACCAGAGTTTACATACCACATGTTGCTGATCATTCCCTAAATAGTTACTAAGGCTACTTTAAATTATTAACATCCTTAAAATAATACTAATAATTTAAAAACACAAACAAACAACATCACCACTGCTGTAACTCCAGGGGCACAAATCCTTTCAAGGAATTGATCCTTTCACTCCTGCTGCTATACCACCCTGACGACTGAGTGTTTGATGCCATCTTTACTGAATTATCATTTAAAAAAATATTCATCCTTCTGCACCCTTGAAATACTTGCTAGAAACGGATCAAGCCTGAGAATCCCATTCACACAAGAGGCCTGTTTGAAATTTCTTAACAACCACCAAATCAACACGCAGGTTTTCTAAACCATTACCCTCCCACACAAACAGGGGTCTGGTACATCTTGAAATTCTTCATCAGCTTATTTTTCCAACAACTGTCACTGCTACTGCCCCTGCTTTATTAAGAAATTACTTGCTCAAATTGATAATAAAAATGCTTACAACTTACTGTAAGGTCAGAAGTAAAAAAACGAGTTTAAGCACCTCATTTGTCTGTATCACAAAAATCACACACACATGATTTGACACAGTTTGCAGCCGCTGTTCAGGCAAGGCCCAGGACTAGAATAGCAAGGGTATTATTGCAGGTCAGAATTGAGGGGTGCTGGCAGAACTGCGTGTGGGAAAGCTTGCATAACAGCCGCTCCGTGCCAAGCTTTAGCCTTTGTTATTAGTCCCTTTAATGAACGCCATATTCACACAACATTTAAAACAAACAAAAAAATAGGCTGCATGTTTTAAGTAGAGCAAATTCAGAACTAAACAATTGGAAGATTCAATCCTACAAGAAAGCAGCACAGCAACTATTCCCCATTCTCCTACAAATGCATTTAATAGAGTAGCATGCGAGCTATTTTAAATACACTGGGTGATGGTGAGGCTGTCGCTTTTTAAGTAGCGAGGAAAAACAATAGCACCGAGATAACACACAGGAAAACAGAAGCAAGTAACTTTGCAGCTGTGTTAATATAAAACAACATAACTCCAGTAGTGGAAAGGGCTCTCTGTGAACACACTGCCCAGTGCTCCATCACGGATGGCTAACAGCACTGTGGCAAACTGCTAAGTTGCCTACTAATGTATATTCTTGCCTGTACAAAACATTAATCCTGGTCTTTACAAGAGGGGAGGAGGTGGAGGACTGTGGTGCTTTGAAGGAGACCTGTTTTGAGAAACCCTTTTTAAAGTGCATTTTCATCTTTTCTTTTTTTCAGTGATCTTCTGCCATACTGGAATGTAAACACCACAGGAATAGACAGAATCTCGAATTAAGGATTTGGATGCCTTTCTTTAGAAGTAATCTTCAAAGAATGTACATCCCAAACATCACAGTGGCTCAACAAGCTGGGAAGCTAGCTACTGCATGTAAAACTGCACAGGTCATAGCTAGCACTTACCATCAGCTGGTTCCTGAATCGCTCCAGAGATACACAAAAATGGTTTGTATCTTAGTGGAGTTGACAATCAAGGGACAGTACTATTGCTTTAATGGAAGAAAGCCATTCTTCCACAATGGCACTAGCGTACTTATACACACTGTTGCTGAATTAAAAGTTAGCTCAGCAGGACTCGAGCTTTCTTTCTGCTGGTAGGCATCCACCATCAGTTGTCGACACAAGTGGAGAGGAGAGGCATGTCTTATTTACAGATGCTATTGTGCAGACTTTAATAATAGTAAATACACAGAAGATTACTATTGTGGGTGGGAAAAAAAAAATCTTTGGCTTAATTAACTGTCAACTCGACTCGTCCATCATAATGTTACCCAACCTAAAACCACCAAATCTGGACGAGTTCTTTGATGATATAAGGCAGGCAGAAGATTTTGTTCGCATGCAACAAAATGGACGAGATGAGTGCCATTAAGAATATACTAGTCCACGCCAGCACTAACTGCCACGCATTTGTCAGATAATAGCTTGGGGTTTTTTCCTATGAGAATAGCCTTCTGCAAGAAAGAGACATTTAATCAGAGTGATACATGACATCCAAAAACTGAAACCAAAAATTATGGCATGAGCTAAAAGCAAGTCGTCTTCCTGAAGGCAGAATACTGAAACATCTTTAAGATTAATTCTGAGAGAGAATTCTGAAAGTCAAATGCTGAAAGATATTGAAAATACATTAATTATATACAACTCAGGATCTAGGAGAGGTTAAACCCCAACTTGGCAGAAAATTGAATCCTTTTATTTGATACCAACTTTGTACATACTGATGTTGTGTCCTCCATTCCTAATCCCCCTAGATCTGCCAGTGGAGCAAAAGGGATGAAGGAGAAAAGAATAAGATTTAGCCATGCCAGTGTCATCCTGCAAAGAAAGTAAATCAAACAGGCACTGTGTAGAACAGCTCCTGAAACTGTTTGTGGCAGAGGTCAAACTTCAGACCTACCTGGGGCAACTGTCCCTCTTGTTCTATCAAACATTTGTAAAAACTTTCTCAGTTTACAGTGGGATTCAAAGAAAGGAGGCTTTTCACAGTTGTGTCTAGAGCACTGTGTCCAGTTTTAGGCTCCCCAGTTCAAGAGAGGGGGGAATCTGCTGGAGAGTGTCCAACAGGGAGCTATGAAGGTGACTGCAGGACCTGAACCTCTCTCCTATGAAGAAAGGACTGAGAGATCCTGAGAAGAGAAGGCTGAGGAGGGATATCATCAACATCTACAGATATCTGAGGGGTGGGCAACAAGATGAAGGAGCCAGGCTCTTTTTGGTGGTGTCCAATGACAGGACAAGGAACAGCAGGTAAAAGCAAGAACACAGCAAGTTCCACCTCAACACAAGGAGACACTTCTTTACCGTGATAGTGATGGAGCACTGGAACAGGCTGTCCAGAGAGGTTGTGAAGTCTCCTCTGGAGACTTCCAAAACTTGCTGTGAAGCCTGTCCTAGGTGATCCTGCTTTGGCATGGGGGTTGGACATGATCATCTCTGGAGGTCCCTGGCAACCCAATCAGTTCTGTGGTCAGATGGCTCTCAGGAACAACTGTCATTCAGGTGCATTAATTTTCTCTGTCACCTTAAGCACTGAAGAACTTTTGAAGGTATAGCTGTGCTACTTTCTACAATGCATATTTTCCATTTTTATCAGAGATAATTTTTAATCCCTTATTTTGATGTTGAGTGTGTGTGAACGTGTGTGCCTATGTGTGTATCTTAACACTTGGGACCCTTGCTTTTCTACTCTGGATAGTCCTGATTTTAATACTTTAGACTTATTCAAATCAAAGTGATCAAATTTTTGGAGGCTTGTTTTGAATCATCCTTACTTTGATTCCCGGAAGGGCCAAGCACTTACTTTTCATAATGAAGTGCAACAATAGCTGTGCTGAGGAAATCAGATCCTAGGTCTCTGAGGATTATTTTTCCAAGAATCAGACATGCTAAATAAATGTCGTCTTCAGCAAACGCAATCCGAAATCTATGTATTAGACACACATTCAATTTCATTCCACGCATAGATACTTAAATGAAGATGAATCTTATACAATTGCTAAAGAGTTGATCGGTCTGTTTGATAACATGATGCTCTCCAAAAGGTCACCAATTTGTCTAACTGTAGAAACAACCACTCAAGCTGCTAAGAAGCAGCTTCCCAGAGCAGTAAATTTTGAGGAAGTTCTCTGTCTCCAAGGACCAAGATAATTCCAGAACATAGCTGTGAATTCTGTTCTGGTTCAGGATATGGGAAATTCCTTAAGGTAACAATTTTTCCTTTTCTCAGAATACTAAAGGTCACAGCCTGACACTTTCAATTATAGCAGGAATGTTCAGCAGAGACAGTAAGTTGGATTTCTGAAACTGAGGCTTAACCTAACAACCTCTGTGCCAGCCAAATACAATCCTGTAACATCATGCACTCTACTTACCTAACCCTCCAGAGAAACTCTTGCCATCTTCCTACCCTTTGCTGCTGCTCCATCCCAACACAAGAACTCTAACATTTCCCACTTTCTTCAGCTTTCAACCTTGACTCCTATGTGAGGATGAAGTCAGTTCTCTGGAGTGCTACCGAAGACTGAGAAATCAATGGGAGCTGCAAGGATAAGCTATCTTTCTATCAGCCAGTCAATCAGTTCTCTCAATCATCAAGTGATGCAGATGCAGTTCTTGGATCAAAAGTCTTGGTTCCCACTGTGTCAGATGAGCTGATTTAAGAATTTGGTTGCCAGAATTTTCCTTTAAGTAATAAAGCATTGGCACTCTTCTAAATATACTTTACACTGCCCACTGCATAATGGTCAGAGCCTCCTGGTGACAGTGTCAGAGACTGATGCCACATCAGTCTTGCAACTTCAGTTCAAGTTAGGTAAGGGAAGACTCCTCCATCCACAGAATCTTATCTTTTAAGAAACCACAAGCCCAGATATTCTAATCTGGAGAAGTAAAGGACATCTTGAAAGAGGACGTGTGAATAAATGGCATAAAAAGTGAACACTTAGTACACCTCAATTCCACAGCAATCTTGACCATCTCACCTATGTTTTACCAGTTTTCTTAGTATTTTTAAATATCTAGTATTTGACAAATAGTACCCAGAAAAAGTGACACATTACAAGAAAGGTGGTGAATGGAATTGGACAACGTGGTCCGTTTCCAGAAGTGAACATGAATTACTCACGTGGACTGGATTTACAAGTAACAGACATTTCATACAGTAAGCATTTCATTCTGATCTACCTTAAACAACAGACCTATGCTTTCATTTCTTTGAGCTTATGCAACACAAATAAACCAGAAAATTACTTTGAAGAGACAAACAAGGTCTCATCTTAACATCTCCTAGATGTATACAAGCTTAACCCACTGTTTCCCATCTTGCTGTATACAACAGTAATAGCTGTAACTAGAGCACTTGGGGTTTGTTACTCAAGTTGTAGACAGTAAAGGTTTCAGTGCTGGAGGGTGCTGGTTCTTTTATCCATGTCAACCAAGGTAACAATTCACAAATAGAAGATGATGTAACTAGAGCATGTTGTGCTCCACTGGCCCTGGCAGGTAGCATTGACTCTACAATCCACCATCTCCTAGCACAGGGAATACTGCAAGTGACCTTTTTTTGCCAGTAAGTAGAGACTTTAAAGAACAATGTTAACCACACAGCAACTCGAAGTATCTAAACACACGGAGATACCAGACCAGGAAGTTTTACTGTCATTCAAATGCCTATTTTCTAACACTAGATAAGAAAAAAAACAACACTATTACAGCAATTCAAAGCTGACCTCTTCCTTAACAGATGAAGCATTTCACCAGGAGAATCCTGCATCAAACTATCCATAGAAAACAAGTATCTCTCTTCATATATCTCTCTAGAAATACAACCAGATGGAAATTGCTTTCCATGTCTAATCTGTACCTATAAAGAGTAAAGCTTGCTCTGAAGGAGTAGGCCCAGCTCCTCCACAAACACAACATTGAACTAGAGGCCAGGAGGATTTTCAAGAGCCAAACCATCAAAATGCAGGATCTTTTTGCAAATCTCTAGGGACTAGTATCAAAGGAGAAATTGTGGCATGGGTTTTGTGAATTACATTGCTGAAAATGAAACAAGCTCCCAAAGGGTCAAGAAAAACTGCTTTGGTTAGGGAGCAAACACTTTTCTGAGACATTCTGATCAAAGACAAGACTGGCTGGAGGGTAAACTTGGGGTGAGGAATCTGTGCTTCGGTGCAGCCAAAGTGAGCAAGCAAAAATGTGGCAGATGAGCATCAATACAGAAAAATGCTAAGGTTTAACATCTGGGGTAAGCAATCTAAACATCCACATACAACACTGAATTTGAAAGTGGCCTGTAAGCACAGAAAAGAGATCTTAGAATTGACAATCCTCCAAAGTCGTAAGTTCAGTAACACACAAAGAAGTAAACAGAGCCTTAGTCATCATTTAGGCTATTGAGAACAAGATGGATGGCATCCTTACATCACAACCCCAAGCCTCCTTTGCTTTATCTTTGCAAAGCAATGTAGTGGAGCTAGAGTTACCAAAAAGATTAAAAAAAAAAACCAAACCAACAAAACCAGGCAGAGTGACTGCTCCACAGGAAAAAAGGCAGGCAAAGGACTTCTTTTCACAAACATTAATGAACTTGGAATGATGCTGCCATAAGAAGTGGGGAAGAAAAACAAACTGTAGACCAACCCAATTTATAGGCAGAAAATCCACAGACACCTAAGACAAGGATCATGATGTACTCTCCAACATCCCTACCGTGACTATGAGTACAAGGCTACTAAGAAGGAAATGGGCCACCCAAAGCATCCAGACTCACTTGGCCTCCCTAACCAGTGCTTCCTGCTGACAGCATCAGGCAGAAGGGCAAGCTGGGCCACTGGCCTGCTGCAAGGGCATCGTTTCCACACTAGCCCGAGTTAGCACCTCACTAAGGTATAGGAAGGTACTGCTCCACCTACAGCCATTCAGCCAGAACCAGGTCCTCTTCATTTTTTCTATGTAAATTATTAAAACAAAACCATGTTTACTTACTTTTTATGAATAAATACCACAACCTTTCTTAAAGGCTGTGAAATCTTTTACCCACTCGGCAGACAGAGATGCAAACACTGCCTGATCTTCAGAAGTGTTAAGAGCCCCTCTTGCACCCACAAGAATCATTAGTGGCAAGTGTTGTTCAGAACCTGTAAAAATCACATTCTAATGAATTTCCCAAGGTCATGTTGAAAGTCAGGGAAAGACTCAGGAACAAAGTGCTGTCCAGTGCTTCATCAACAATTTCAGTTTTCAGGTGTCATCCATTTTTTTTCCTGATACTATGGTCATTCAAGCTCACATTTCACAGATGGACACCTTTTGCTCCAGGCATACACTACTTGGTCTATTTTAGAAATCAGGCACAAGATCCTCAGATATGGCAAATCAACACACTCACAATGCAGGGTAATGGTATGCAGAGGTCACTTCTGAACTATTCAACAACACTGACTGCTGGAAGCTACTTCTGTGGGTGCCATGCACCCAGAACTGCAACTACAGTTCATAGTGCACCTTTGCCATTCCCCAGCAACAGCTCTTATTCCTCTGTGGGGAAAGACTCAAGCCAAACAAAAAACAACCAACACCAAACAAAACAATGAGAAAACAGTACAAGAACCTAGAGATCTGTGCTGAGTCCTTTGGGTTCAGATGTTTTAGAGACAGACGGTACCAGCGTTAGGCAGCAGTGGGACATTCCACCAAACACAATTTGCCCCCAGATCCAGTTTCTTTCTCTAAAAGGACACTCCAGCATATAAAACCAATTCAATGCTGTAATTTTACATACAATAAAAAGATTTTTCTTTCACCCCCCAAGACAAATACCAGGAGTCAGATCCTAGCCTGATTTATTAAGGTGAAATTGAAGTGATACAAACATGGCAAAAATTTAGAAGGTTGCTAAGATCCTTAACAAAACACTTGAAAAGAGAATTACAGGTTCTTTGGCCTGAAGATGCATCA
This sequence comes from Pogoniulus pusillus, assembly GCF_015220805.1. Lineage (NCBI taxonomy): Eukaryota > Metazoa > Chordata > Aves > Piciformes > Lybiidae > Pogoniulus > Pogoniulus pusillus. The sequence continues at coordinate 13,278,037 of NC_087283.1, forward strand.
CAAAGCTTAATTGCAAAACAGGCTGAAAGGAGCTCAAAGACAGCTACAAATAATTGTCAATTCTTTTAAAGTATTTTTTCAGAACACATTTACAGTTCTTCATAATCACTTCAGTATCTCAGAAAAAAACAAACCTGAAGAAAAATGGTAAGGTATTGGTGAATAGAACTGGATTCTTCATCTCTGGGGCAGAAACATGAGTTTCTCAAAGATAGCAGGTTATTACACTAGGAGGAGGAGAAAGTTAACCTGGAAAACATCCCTTTCCTTTGCATATCCACAGGCAAACCCATTGCAGTAACATTAGCAGAAAAAAAGGAGTGAGTGGAAAGGATGTGCAGAGTATACATTAAATTCTGCCTTTATGTGTTTCACAGTGATATTGGAACACAGGGGTTCACATTTCAAACAGGACTGGAAAGAAACAGTCCTCGATGGCATCCTTCCGAGCAACAGCACCCAGAAGACAGTGCTGACAGAAGTCATGTCAGCAACTGGTCCTTTCACCCTGACAGGCACATGAAGAGACCCATATGTCCAAACTGAAGGTTTTCTAAAGGAGAAGTCTAAAATATGTTTGAATCATTCATATATAGAATACTTCAGGCTACAATCATTCTCAGCAAGAGATTTTCCTTAATACTTGTCTACATCTGTCAGCTCATGCTGATACATACTGTAGTTTTATTTTTATTGATTTTAAATTTTAACAATGTCACAAGTTAATTCACAGATCTTTAGAAGAGACCAACAGTAACTAAACCATTGTGGCATCTTAATGAACCTACTTCACCAGAAAGGAGAATCACAATTAGCATATTCTTAACTAGTTTTTGGCATTTTAAGCTGCACGCAATGTATGTTTCCTTCTGCACCCCCTCCTTTCACTGGAGAGGCAAACAGCTTCTATTTTTCCTTTATATGAGCAGCTTCTTCTATCTTCCAGGTTTGTTAATTTTCTACTCCTATATGCTGTTTTTTTCAGGTAATGGTGGTGGTGCATGGCGCTCTGCTTTGGAGCCAATTCCACACTAAATATTGATGTGTGGCTTATTTAGGGACTAGTAAAGGAAAATTAAGGGTGAGGAGACTAGCTTAACAAAACCAAAGCAGTGCTGATGCAGAATGTAGACCGAAAAAAATGATCTGAACAACTCTACATGTTTTAATGAGTAGGAGTTGTGTGCTTTTTAAATCATTTTGTGGCTATGGCTTCCAGTCATGAAAATATATGCAATCTCATAAAACGTCTGATATTAGCATGCCTCTTCAAGTGCAAGTGAGTTGTCAATAAGACAATTAAGACAACATCAATAATACACACTGCATGTTATTATCTGCTATTTGAAATCTCAGCCTATCCAAAGATCTCTGGAAACAAAGAGTACATCTGACATTGGCAAAAACACTCTCCCACAAGTGAAATATGTCACTCTGAATGTACACAATGGCACCACTACCTGTAAGGGTAAAAATGAATTGCTTTTAAATACGGTGTAAGTAACTCCTGGTAACACAAAACCTGGCTCTGAAGAAGGAATGGCTACAACAGGAAATTAGCAATCCTGTGCTTAAATCAATCACTTCTATCACATGATCCAAGTCAATAAAAGTACTGAATAAGTGCTATCATTGACCTTAATCAGCCAACAATTGGCACACAGGGATCAGAAACTCTAGCGAGGAAATCAGTTGCCCCAAGTAAATTTTAGGATGGGGGAACCACAGACACATGATCTCTCATAAAACCTCCCTGTCCAGACCATAGAACATTGTTAACAGGAGGCAGGAAGAAAGAACCAAGGTCAAATAAGCAAACTTGCTGTGTACTTTTTCAGGCACAAAACTTAACACCCAGCTCATATCTGAAGAATACTCTACTTGTGACTTTCCATCCCCCGCTCCTATAGCACACGAGATGTAGCTAAGCATACAATGATAAGTGTCTTCAATGATTTTACTTGGTGGAAATAGCCTATCTGGAAGTGAGGATGATGAAAATCATGCTGCACAATGATTAATTTGGGCTTTAATCCTGATGTCCCATTTCATCCAAGGTTGCCATTAAGCTCAAAAGGAGAAAGGACTACATAACCGGGACCTAACGTTTTTATTTATCCACCTCATAAGCTGAATGTGATTTCAGATTGAACAGAATAGATTTCCCTGTAACTAATGGACCAGATATATTCATACAATGTCCCTTTATTGATTTTACTTTCTTCTACCTATTGCCTGCATTTTCCTTTGAAAAACACATAACTGCCATTACACTGTAGATGTCCTTTACAATTATTACATCATTCACTGTTTCTTAACAAAAAAATACATGCTTTGCTACAGTGAGCTTTCTAACGAAGGACTCCCCACTAGCCTGACTGAAGTCTGAACTGTTAGAACATACTGTACATTTGGGGAGAAACAGAAGAAAATTAGACCTCTTGGAACGGGTTTGGTTTTGAAACATGCATCTTTACAAATGTAATAAGAGAAAGAAATGGCTAAAGGACAGACTTCATTTCAGGCACTTTCTAAACAATAAGCCTGTTTATGCAACTGATCACATAATGAATTTCTAGGCACTTTATAGAATGAAAAGCCTTTTGCACTGCAGAAGTCATGCTGCATGCAGCTTTCAAGTTTCAGAAAATAAATATTCAAAGGGACACAGCAATAAAAATGTTAAGTATTTTTAACCTATACTGTTCTGAAATTTCACACACATCCTTCAATAGCCACAAAAATTGTGTCACGTATCGACTAGGGATAAGTATGTGAACAACTTAAAAACTGGTAAACCATGACAGTACACTGTTTTTTTCCCCCCCACTTTTCCTTGATTTATATTTCAGTATTTCGTTCCCAAGTCACAATTATGCAAAATACAATTTGTTTTGGATGACTATTTGGAATGTTTACAATTATTTAATACAATTTACTTAACTATTTTGAAACCGAATGATGTGTTGAATTAAAGAAGGTTCAACATTCAAATTGTCTTCATATGCTCATTTTTCAGTGTACTGCACTGACAGCTGAGAAGAGCATTTTTTGTCTGTACAGTGTGCATGATGCTCCACCAGGTTGTATTGATAAAATGTGTGACTTTCCAATCTTTTCACAAAAGGACAACTTTCTTTCGTGGAATCAACATCCTATTTATCTGTCATTATAGCAGCTACCAGATGAATGAAGGCAGAGGTTAAAAACAAAAATGTAAAGCCATACTGTTATCTATAAAACACCCAGTGAACTTCAGCTACAGCTTACAAAGTACAAGGCAATGGTTCAGCTATCAGATTCAAACAACCAAATGAGTTCACATGCAGGAGCAGCCTGCAGGGACATGGAGATTTATGCACAGCCAGTTTTTGCCAGAACAGTGGTGATGTCGAGCTCTTCAGCTCTTCACCACAACTAAGACTAATGGCACAAGGGGTGAGGGTTTATAAAGTAGGAAGCACCTAGACAGAAGTATATTTGACAGAGTAGCAGAATCTCAGCCAGGTGCAGCCACTTTCATTAGCCAAGTCTGAGATTACTCCCATGCTGACTATCAAGTCCTATGAAAATATTAATTATCCACATGCACCACAGCAGTGTTCATCCACACACTTTGCCCCTGCTGGACATCCTTCTCAGGATTTCAAAACTGTACATGTAATTACCAAAATCCTTTGAGAACTTACACACAAATCTCCAATATATTTCATAGATTTTAACTACTTTCTTTTTTTAAATAGACTATGCTGATAGATGTTTCCCTTCTAACAGGAAATTTATTTCAGTCATACAGATTGGACAAAGGAGAAGTCTGCAATTTCTGAGCCTTGCTGGAGAGCAGCTATGTTAGGACTTCTACCCTTTTTTTCTTTAAGCTACTCAAATCTTGAAAGTTGTACAGTCCATAACAGTCAAAGCAAACCAGTATGCACTGCTCAGATACAAAACCTAGTTATCAAGTGCAACACACTGCATATTTCCATCTGACATTCCTAGGACAGTTTTGGGAGCTCAGTCTTAACTGAATTTCTCAGGGTTTGGGTTGGTTTGTTTGATTACATAAAGGAAAAGTTCAGACAAAGTGTTCATGTTCTCTGTGTAAGGCAGGCATTCTTGGAGGACCTTAGTTATTGGTAGGGGAAGCTAACTCATGATCTCAGAAGTCCCTTCCAGGATGGAACATGCAAATGTGGTTTAGGAGATCTCAGTATTACTGAAGTCAAGGCTGTCCCTTTGATACTCCAAATCTAAAATAAAAATGACCCAAACACTGTCTTGTCATAAATCAAGTCCAGATACTTAATCTGCATTTCTGTGTGATGGAGCATTTGCATTATGGCTATCACTGCGAGAGCACACCATTTAGTCAACATGCCATCTCTGATGAGAGCTATTCTGTCTGCAGGTGACGACCCAAGGGAATCTCCACAAATCCAGGAATGGGCAAGCCAGAACTGACAGCAGGGCTGCCTAGAAGAGTGTTGGAGGGTGTCTTAAGGCTTGCCTGATGACCTCAAATTCAGAGGTATGTTTCTGCTACAGAGAAGAAGATAGCAGGTTGTGACACTGAAAAAGAAAATATGCTGTTCTACCAGCCTTAAGCTTTTTAAGTATGGAGACTTTTCTTGAGATATCACAGGAACAAAGACCTCAAATCAGTGCACAGCCCATGGCAGGAACAAAGCTGACAATTCTTCAGCTCCTTTCCCAAGACAAACTCTTGGTTCCAGTGAGCTTAATGGTAAACGTCCCCATAACTGAACAGTGTCAAGATTTCTTGTTAGACTATGAAGCCAATAGTGAAAACAAAAGTATGAATGTTACTCAATCACTTCTTATGCACTTTATTAAAGAGATAGCCAATCCTCCCTACTATTAACAGGGTTCACCTAAGGACAGGATTCTTCTGTTTCAATTTAAACCATCTTAGGCACATCTTTTTTTTCTTCACTTCTTCTAAGAGAGCAGAAATGGTGAAATCTGGGGACCCTCTCAGATTCCAGTTTCTCTTGGAGGGTCTGTCACACAGACAAAAACGGACACCAATTTGCTGCATAACCTATGCTGTGCCCCAAGCTGCAGTAGCACTGCATGGTTTCATGTAAGTGACATATCACAGTCAAACACAAGCATGTCAGCTACTGACAGGCACACAACATGCAACACCCTCCCTCCAACATCACATTTCTGCAGCCTCTGCCTCACAGGGAAAGCATAAACAAGACTTGGTAGCAAGGAGCACAGAACAGGCATTTTACAGCTTTTGCCTGTGTTGTGATATGCAGCTGCTTTGGAAAAGTATTCCTGCAACTGAGTGTCAAATGTCACTTGTGTTTCCACTGTGACTGCCAACATGGTATAGTGCATAAAGAATGAACGTGCTAGTTAAACTATGTAACTCCTGAGCAGTGCCCTCCATTAAACCTAATTGCATTATCTGACAAATAATCAATGTTCAGATGACACTCAAGAGTCCTAGCTGCTAATCCTGGGCTAAAACTATCTGATACTTGCCTTTTTTCTGAAGTTTTATACTCTGCCTGTGGTTCAGTATCAGCCCCAAAGGAGAAGCTGAATCACAAATAAGGTCCTGGCTTCAGTATGAATTCGCTAATATTGTCATTAGAGAGATGAAGAACATAATCTGGTTTTGGACAAAAGAGGACTCTTAGCCTTTTGTGGGCAGAATGGCAGGGCACCTTGTTTATGTCCTTACTCTGGATATTTACCATGTTAAATTTTCATTCCGTTAGGCTTAATTATTCAATATTAGGTATAGATCTCTTATTTCACCACTAGTTCCAGTGAGAAGGGAAAGTGCAGTGCCTTTGATATCAAGGTCTGCAAAGGAAATGAAACCAGCAAATATTAGTTCAGAACAACCTGTGAGAGTGTAAGAGGAGGACTGCTCCAAGCTGAATGCATAGCAGATAGCATTCTCCTGGGATACAATAGAAGACTTTTCTGCTGTACTTTCTCCACCTTCTTTGCTTGGGCCACCAAGTTGGACCTTCCATCTCCCACAGCTCCCATGTTCTTGGTATTCCACCTCATCAACACTGGAGTAAGCCGCAGCATTTCAGCTCCTGCCTAAGTCCCTGCCCACTCACTGCACATTTGCTGTCATTACCTGTGTGTGGTGGTAGAAAACTCCTTAGAAGTAGTCCTCTGCCTTAAGCATTTCCTCTTCTGTAGCCAGTAACAGCCCAGGCAGGCCATCTTCACAGACCCAGCTTTGTTAGCTTCATAGCCAAGAGCGGCCACGAGCAATGGGAATGGCCTTGTCGCTATGAGTGTCTGCTAGGGAAAGAAGATGGTGGAACAGTGCCAGACAGGTTTTTGTGGAAAGAACATAGAAAAAAGAAGACCTTTCCTACTCTTCACAAAGCAGCAAGGATCTTAATTAACATTTACATGAACACTATTTGTTAATACATCTTTTTTTAAATCTAATTCAAGACCACAGCTGAAGTACAAAAAGCAAGTACTGTTAAAGTAATTACTATGAGACTATATAGGAATTCTAAGATCACACAGATTATTGATGGAAGCAACAAGGCAAAAAGGAGGTCAGATGGCTCACTGCAGGTTTTCAAAACACTCTAACACTTAACTCCTAAATTTACACAATTGTGATCAGAATTTTCCACTGATTTGGCTTTTCCTAACTCTCAAAGACCCAGTTCAGCACAGATAACACCACTGAGTCCACACTACTTCAGGTTACTACAGCAATACTCAGTATAAAATGAGCTGCAGTAGCATAGGTGGAGATGTAACCCTGCACCACTGAGATTTGCACTGAACAGCTTTAACTGACATTCTTCACATGGGTTTGAACGTCATGTTTACAAAATCTGAAAGAAGGCTCATGAAACACCACAAACTGTTCCCAGCTGAAGGAACATACAGTCCTCCTTCCAAACATGATTCCTAAAGCTACACAAACTACAGCCTTCCTTTGAAAATTTAAACATGTAAACAACAGGAAGTACTGAACCAAGGTGTTATTCAGCAATGATCATTTACCTTCTCCTCGTGCACTTGCCAAACCCTGCATGCATCTGCTTACAGAAAGATGGGGCGCCTGTGCTCTGGCACTAAGTGTTTCAGTATGGACTTCAACTGGTGAGCAGCAAGCTCTAATAGAATAATGGGTACCTGAGCTACCTAATCGAAGGGATCAAGCGTTGGCAATATTGTTGCTAATGAATTAGTAAGTTAGAAGACCCTTCTTCACTTAGATGTCCAGCAATGATTGGACTGAAGATTGTTTAGAATTAACATTGTTCACATTTAAATACAAATTATCTTAGTAGGGTTTTGCATATTGATTGTGCACTGCTGTTAAGTCTTCTTATTTCTATAGAAATAAATGATCCCTACTCAACGTGTAAAAGCTGTCCTAGTACTAAATAATGATCTCAACAGGGGGCAAATCCTAAATGGAAGTAAGTGGAGGGAACTAAATTCTACACTCTCCCAAGCAGGGGGTCAAGGAACACCTAGGACCCAGAACAAGGTACAAATGGCTTCAAGCCTAGCAGAACATTCGGTTTAACGAAGCTAACTTCCATTTTACACAGATGATGATTTCTGAACAAACCTATACAAAATGACACACACATACATCCTAACAGAGGATGGAAACTAGTTCAAGAAGCCCTCTCTCCCTTTATTCTTTAACCAATTTCAAGTAAGAGGAGATTATGGAAGGAGGAAAACTTGTCTCCAAATGCAGCTTGATAAGGCACATGCAATACATCTTCTTGCTTTATCTGCCAGCCCTGTTTCTCCTGACAACATTACCCTAGTACTGTAGCAACCCACTGAGAGACCCTGAGAAAGTTTTTTGTCATCAGATTTCTGCTCCAGTACATGTAGCTGGAAGCATGCTAAAAGCCAGGGCTACTCCTTTAACTTATCTTTGTTTTGTTCAGCTCCACCACCAGCATCATTAGAGAGAAAGGTGGAGAAATTATAGGCACTTTGTAAAACCAAAGTAGCAAACTATAAAATTGTATCATGACTATTTATTTTTACATAATAAAACCTTTGTTGCTGAAAAATAATTATACCAAAAAGTACAATTAGTAAAAGACAGACGATGTGTCACAACAACAAAAACTGCCTGAAGTCTTATTTGTAAATCTCTATTTGTATCAAGGCAACACTAAAAAGTGTCTTTCATTCTGATAGGTAATATTTTATTTGACTCAAATATATGAAACACTTCTTCAAAAGCCCAATCTGCCAACAGAAAATCTTGTCAAAGCAAAGCATACTCAGAAAAATAGTCCCTGTCTGATGAAACACACTGATATCTTCTGGAAGAGGTACACAAACAAATGTGCAGTTGTAGAACACAGACTAGCCAAACTGTTTTCACAAGGGCATCAAATCTGCTTCAGATGTTCATACCAACTAGAGAGCAAAGGACTGAAAACTCTGTTATGGTCCAGACTATATATGTGTAAATGGTTTTCAAATCCAACCATTTTTATTTAGAATGTAAATCATAAATTGTAATAATGTCCCCAACATCACAGGAAGTCTGCATGGTAATTTGGGGTCTTTCCATAACAGAAGTTAACCTCACCAAGTACAAGTTATGTCTAACTTCGTGGTGGACATGAATTCACCACAAAAGCTATATTCAGTGACTACATGGTTAATAGTGTGAGGTCAATGAAGTAGCCAATCAACAGCTGGTGTCTGCAAGAGGCTGGGAAATCATATTTATAAAGCAGCAGGTTTTTTGCCTGTGTCATGGTGACTGCAACTAGAAGCAAGCTAAACGTGACTGAGCCAGCTCACACCTGAGAACAAGATACTGGACCCTGTCATTACAACATTCACTAAGGTCTTCAATTAGTGAACTCAGTGGCGAATGGTAATTGGAAAAGCACTGGAAAAGTATTTGCAAGCTTGAGCCCTGGGAAATTCACAGTTCTGTATGAGAAAGGCTTTAATTTTTCAAAGGGTACTCGGGGGTCCCTATTTCTCATTTAAATGATGGGTTCCTAGCAGCTACACAAGAAAAGGAGAAGTAAGGAAGTTCTGGGTGCTTATCTAATAGTGCCGGTAGTGGCAGAAGCCTTCTAGAGAGCTGCAATGACTCCTCCAACTGCCTGAGTCCATCTATTTGTAAAGCAGCCATCAACAGCCACAGGTTTAGGCCATCTCCAGAACAGCCCTTCTCCACTGAAACTGTAAGGCAACATAAATTAAAATCCAAACCAACTCAACACTCACCACAAACACCTACTTTAAAAGGATTTAAGAGTTTTCCTGCAAAGGGTAACCACCAGCTGATATTTTACTCCCAGGATTTTACTACAGTTAACTCACCAAGGACCTGATTTTACACATCTTTTAGTGTGTAAAATTTCTACAGGTGCCAGCAGCAGTAGAGATATATAAGGGTTGCAGGCATATCCCCGAATTCACCTCAGCTGTAGGAAGATATTTCACAGCATTGCTCATCAGAGATCAGCTCAGACCGATTCTAAATGATTACCTGCTAAACCCAGCTACAACAGGTTAAGGGTCTGACCTCAAACCTGTGAGAGTCAACTACAAGGTTCTCATGACTTCCATGGACTTTGAACCAGCTGCTAAGAAACATTCCAACTACTGGGGTTTTTTTATATATTATGTGACAGAAGGTGGTAGTAGTCCATAACCTGCAAGTACATATAAAAGAACAACAGTATAATTTTAAGACCAAATTACAGAAACACCACTGATATAGTTTAGGTCCTGTAAAAAAAAAAAAAATCAAAGTTGCACAAAAAAAAAATTGAAGACCAATAAAAATGTTTCCACGATTCTTTTTTTAATCCCATTGAAAACAATCTTTTGTTGTAAACATTTTTGCTAGCCAAGCACTGCAGCATTGTGCAACTGCATGACAGCCAACGAGAACTGATGAAAAGCTGACTAGATTGATTTCATATTTCCAACCAGAGTGAAATACGTAAAAGGAAATAACAAAAGGGTGAAGTTATTTATATAGATGTATATTAAAAAAAATCACATTTAATAAATTTACATGGAAATTGCACACTACTTCTAAAAGACATCCTGGCAATTCAGCACAGAAATTAAGGCAACAGTGGATTTCCCTTTTCCCCTTCTTCGGAACCACAGAAACGCTGTCTCTGCTGAAGGAGTCAGATGTGAGCCTGCCTAAACTCTGTATCACCCATTCCCTCTCCTCACTGTGACCTCCCAGGTTTCTGTGTAGAAGTCTGGCAGGGGGTTACTACTGGAACTCAGAGCTATATTTATTCCCTTGGCTCCTATCCATTACTGCTGCAGCAGCCAGAAGGGGAACCAACCAATACAGCATGGGATCTGCCAGAGTTTTTCTGCCAGAGAAGTTAAGAATGAAAGAGGCAGAAGCTATCAAAATTAGTAGCTCTAAGGAAAGAAGAATTTCTATCCTTTGCAGATCTCCCTCCTGCAGATTAAGACATTTTTTCTCTCCTTTCTAAAAAATCCCAGTAGAGAAACCTGCCAATTCCACAGGTGTTCCACATCTCACATAAGTTTCTTCATGAGAGAAGGTACACTAACTGCAGTATCCCTTGCATCTCCAAGGCATCTACTGGCATCTCTCTTTACATCACTGCACTACCAGACAACCATCCATCCACAAGCTCAGCACTGTATGCAAGTCCACGGGCCCTTGCAAGTAAAAGGATCTAAGCCTGCACCCACTGCCTCTCCTACAGCTAGGCACTCAGTGCTCAGGGAAATACAGGAATTAATCAGTTCTGTTCAAGCATATAATCCACTGAACAAATTAATGGCAACAGAGCTCCATTCTGAGATGAAAATATCTTGGATTATCAAGATGCGTCCCATCACCAATCCACTTCTATAATAATTGTTTTGTGAACTTCACAAGAAAAGTAGAATGCCAAGGAAGGAACAGTTTGAACAATTCAGAGATTCCTCTCATTGCCCACTAGAACTAACCTGACACCTTTTGCAAATCTTCAAAAGAAAGCCAGTAAGACAAGATTAAGAGTACAAATGCTCTCACCACATCACACGCAGGAGCACAGAGTGCAAGGCTAACACAACAGAATCAAGGCAGACTCAGTCTCTCACATCACACTTGAGTAGCCAAGCCAAGAGTGGGTCCTCTTCTGACCCACTGAATAATTAAGTAATTACTTAAATTGGAATAACCTGAAGCAGGAACTTGAAAAGACTCACCCCACAAAAGCCAAAGTGTGGCTATTACGACACTCACCTGGGATGTGAAAAACTTGATTTGAAGAAGCTGATTCCAATCAGGTAGGAGAGGAACACTCTGAATCCAGCTCTCCAGTGACCCAGGTGCATTTCATAATCACCAGCCCATAATGAAGCGCTGAGATGCAACTCTTTCATTTTGAGCATAAATTCAATTGCGGACCTTAAAAATTCTTCGAAGATGCAGCATGTTGTTGCAAACTAATGAACTGGCATTTTTCAACTGAAGAAAGAAAACTGCAGCTAAATCTGTCCAGAAACTACACTTCTTCCTTCACAAAGCACCTAGCATGCCAAAGACACTACCAAAACAAGCAATAAACTGGAATTCTACTCCAGAAGTGGTTGTGATTTCTCTCTGCTCATTTATCTAATAGCACATCCATTTATTGCATACACATGCATAGAGCTTTGTGTGTCCAAGTAAAAGAAAGATGCCTGAAGGTTAGTTCTTTAAAACAATCAAAGACATTTTAAAATATCTGAGGTATTTTAGAAGAAATTTTATAGCAAAACCATGGAAGAGAGTAGTTAGAGTGGGACAATTCTGTTAGTGGCTATTAGGTGGTAGAATCATAGAATCATAGAATCAACCAGGTTGGAAGAGACCTCCAAGATCATCCAGTCCAACCTAGCACCCAGCCCTATCCAATCAACTAGACCATGGCACTAAGTGCCTCATCCAGTCTTTTCTTGAAGACCCCCAGGGACGGTGCCTCCACCACCTCCCTGGGCAGCCCATTCCAATGGGAAATCACTCTCTCTGTGAAGAACTTCTTCCTACTAGTTATTTTATCACCCCTAAGAGATACTGCCACTACTGTGGCAAAATCTCAACAAACCAATGAAGAACAGATACATTAAAAAGGTAATAGTCATTTTATTATACATTTCAGGTTTTGGTAGCCTACAACCTTTACATTTTTTAACTCAAAAGGTTTTAATTCTTTGTGTATTTGAAATAATGAAACAAGATGCTAAATCAGGACCTCATTCTGAGAACATGAGGCTATGCATCGAGTTTACAAACAGTTGAGTGCCACAATGTATCCACAGCAAAACCAGAAATCACATGAGACTCACCTGCTATAGAAGGGAACCTTTGCCTACTGACTCAGTCCTCCTACCTCAAATGAACTAACTGGAGTAGAACTGGATGTTAGAAATCACATCAGAAATCAGTCAAAATATTCACCTTCCTCTGAGACCCATCATTTTTCTCAAAACTGTGGTATATATTCCAAAAAAAAGGTTCAGTGAAAAGCTACTTGTAGCAGCAGTTTCAAAATTAGTGCTGCTTTCTAACACCAGGTCAACCCTCAACACCCATTGCATGGCCTGAAACCAATGAAAAGAGACATGCAAACCCTTGAGAAAGAAAAAGACAATTAAAAAAACCCCATGCAGGTGGGTTTTTTTTCCAGAAGTGTTCCAACACTGGTATAGTTGAACCAGAGCAAATACCAATCAAAACCCCTTGGACACTAGTGTAGTGCTTCTTCTGTCAATTACAAAGTAAGGCCAGAGAAGTTAAATTTGCTCCCTAATTCACTTGATCAATACTTCCCTATCATACCCCTTGAGTAAGACTAGTATCAAACCCAAAATGTTTCACTGCCTAAAATGTTAGTATTTCGATGGAACCCTGACAGGAAAAAAAACAGGTAGGGATCTGGAGAGCCAATGTTGACAAACACACATGAAAGCAAAATGTTACCCATCCTCTCGGAGCTATCAAAAGGAAACTGACATCCAGCCCACCGTGTTAGCCTTTGCTAATAGAAACCTGACTTTACACCTCCTTGCTTTCTTCACCCAAACTCCCACATGATCTTTCTCCAGAAACAAATCTAGGCTTCCCTTGAACTCATTTATCCTTTCCTTGCTTGTAATTTCTTCCATATGTTTATTATCTTCTGCATGAAGTAATTCTGCCTGGGTTTCCTTTTTACCCGTGCCTTGCTAAATTTTAGATTAAAGGGACCTATGCACATCTATCTATAGATAGCATTGATATTCCAGTTACAGAACTGATGGGAGCAATGTCTGCATAAATCTGTGGAGAGCAGTTTTCTACACTGAAATAAAACAATGTTAATACAATATGCTATCATTAAAAAAAAAAGAAAAGACTCAATGTAAGGCTGGCCTGGCAAACTAGCACAGTGCTATCATGTGAGTTACCAGGGCTAATTCCCACATCAGCAGGGGCCAGGAGTATAGAGGAAGCAATACACATAGCCCTGTTGTAACCAAGTAGACTGTGGTACTTGATAGCAACTCTTTTGTAGCACTGACAAGCTCAACAGGGCTCCCATCCTCCTCACAAAGAACCACAGTGACTGCAGCAGAATATCCCAAAGGCATAAAAAAAGCAAGAAAAGTTTGTAACAGCACTTGTCACAGCTTAAAAAAAAAAAAAAAAAAAGGCAACCAAAACTACTGTAACAGAATTTGTGCAAAGGCTAAACCAAGCTTACTGCACACAGCAAAACCAGGACTGCCACCGACCCCTTTGCACCGTAAGACCCTGAGCCATTTGCAGTTGACTCCCCAGTACATCCCCGGCTGCCCAAGGCAGAGCAGGCTCCATGGGCAGCACACACCCCTGCAGCCAGCCTCCCCTGCACCGCTACACAGGCCATGGGGGTGAAAGTCAGCTCACGTTCTCCTTTTGCTGCGCACCTTCTTGAGCCTCCTGTCCGCGAAACTAAGAGGGGAAAATTTCCCAAGCAGCCTTTCCCTGGCAAGTGCTTACTCTCTCTGGAAGTCTGAATGCCTATACTGCTGGACAGCTTAATACTAACACATCACAAATGAGCGGCCAGTCTGACGAAGCTAGTCCTGTTGCCTGCCCCATGCTATGGGAGGGCTATCCAAGCCATGGTTACCTTCAGGCACTGCTACCTGCACAACTCTCTGTTAACGTCCTAGCATGACAGGCAGTACTGCTGTTCTCAGAACATGACAAACACTGTTAAAGAATCACTGATTTTCGCTTATGGCTATTTGAGTCTCGACTAGTGCAATGCACAATGGAGAGAAGATCAGATAGGGAGGCTGCTATGGTTATTTTAGTTCTCTCTTTTTTTTCCATCGGTGTTTAAAAGGCAGTCACATTATAACAAAACTGTTTGTCTTTAATATAGTTCAACTTGACCTGATGAACCCATCTCCTTAGAAAACAATCTCACCACAGAGTATTTAGATTAAGACCTCTAAAAACCAGTGACTTCAAAATGCTTTCAAGGCCCTATCTTTTAACTCAAAAAAACCCACAGACAACTAGTATAATTACTCCTCTATAGTTCTTTTGCTCTTTTGATGCATCTGGTTATCTCGCTAGATGCACCTGAAAACTAGAGCAAATTTAAATAAAAGGGAAAGAAGCCAAATTCAGAATACTGGAGGACTCCCTCTGAGAGCACGTTTAGTCACAGCATTGGTCCAGTTGGGCAGAGGCAACCCAAATCTCTCTTTGCTACCTTATTCCTATGCCTCCTTCCTGATCTGGATCTCTGCTACCCTTGAAAAGATGCTTCAAATCTCTCACTCGGTGCTTGGCTTCATTGCTTAACCTGCCAATAGGAGTGAAAATGTCACAGTAATTACTGTGATCCACTCAGATTTAGACAGATGCTACTCAGTTATTTTACATTAAGCAACAAACATCCATCAGATCATTATAATTTTGACGTGTTTCTATCCCAGATGAGATTCTGATCAGCGACTCAGTCACTAAAAGTTCATACTCTGTATTCAACCACACAACTGGACCTAGAACTGCACATCTGTACGATAGCCCTAAGATCACCCAGTTAATCACCTCAGAATTATTTTACTTTTATGTACTTTCTTTCAGTAGCTCATCCTTTTTTTCCTCTTCTGTGAACATCTGTGCCTGGAGTACCTTCACCACAGAAATTTGGATTTCCATCTACAGTTGCAGAAAGAAGTTTATTCATGTTTCTACAAAAGCAAGAATAGGTATTCTATTTTTTAATTTATGTTCTCCTTCCCTGAATCCAAATTGCTTGCATCTCTGAAACAGGCATTCAGTATTACTCAGAAAAGGTGGGGTAAAGCATGAGAATAGAAAAAATGACTTTTCAACTTCATACTGCTTTTAGCATTTTGAAGAGCTGGTATACATCTCTTCAAGTACCTGAGAAAAATTCAGACATTAAAAATTAAATTTACTTACAAATGCTATTAAACCCCAGTAAATCAGAAGATACTCAAAATGTGTAATTGTCCTCATTCAAACTAGAAAAAATAATTTATGACTTTCTTTTCCATTTTTGTAAAGTTCATTCATGCACATTTTTAAATGCCTTTTTTTTTTCTTTTTAGTCAAGGCACTCTAAAACACCTGTGTAATTCAAAGTCAACTTTAAGCAAAAATCAACATCTGAAAAAAATTACTTCTGATTTTCCTACACTTGACACAACTTGTGCTTCTCAGGGAATAAGCACCCCATTTGAATGGACTAGTGGATTTTCTACGTCTGTTCTAATGCAAATCTTTCTGGTCACCTAAGGCTGCCATGGTGGGTAAACAGCCTAATGTGTCAGCTTTCCGTACTGAAGATTACAATTTCTGATCTCAGCACTGTCTTCATTGCTGCAAGCAAAAGAGGGGTACTGATGTTGTAACTTACAGGCTACTCTCCTCTGATAATGAATGGGTTGGGTTATTGGCCTCTAGCATGGACAAAAATATGACAATCAGCCTCTTCATTATATAAAAGTCTACAGTGAAGACAGTGCCAGACAACTTGCTAAGTATTAGAGCTCAAATATGTTCAGAAGTCAAAAAGCCTGGAGAACAATTCCTTTTTCTTCTCTCCAATTGATAAAGTCGTAGTCAATTTATTGGAAGTGTTTTAATACAGTATTTCTATCACAGCAACTCCTACCTTCAGGAACTCATTTGTAAAGCACAGCTTTAGCATGCAAGTATTTTAATGCATTCCCTGCAAACGTATTAGAGAGACTAACCTTTCTTACAACTGCAGTTGTTAATCGTCATGACAAGAGCAAATGAAAACAAAGTTTAAGCCACTGGCACTTCAAAAAAAAAAAAAAAACCATATTAAAACTCATTTACCTGCAATGACAGAAATACAAAGTCATAAACAAAATCTGAAGACAGAGCATATGTTAGAAAGTGCACCCAACTGCAAGGTTTAGCAACTGCATCAAGACTCTCTTCTACTGCATATTCTGAAACAGCAATCGATTCTCTAAGCACTTGTTACCAAACCGGAGATGTTCTCTTTCTGCAACATTGTGGAAACTTTGAACAACTCATAAATGATTCTTTTCTTCAGTAGATTAACAGCAAATCCACTAGATGAATTAAAAATAAAGCTGTTTTTAAATGGTAACAGAAAGGGGGAAACAGAACAGACAAGACCAAACGTCTCAAGCTATTTACAAATAGCTTTACAGCGACTAAAAATCACAGAGCCCCCTTTAGCTAACTAACAAAAAAATAAACAAAGGACAAACCAAATAAACAAACAAAACCACCCCAACCCTAAACAAGTGAGGGGAAAAAAAGAAAAAGGCATCAGCCCTTGACTAAACACAGGGCCTGATTTTCAAAGCTGTTGAGCACCCACAACTCCTGAAATCAGGGGAAGTGATGAGTGCTCAGCAGCTCTGCAAATCAGGCCCAAATTGTACAGGGGTCTAGCAGCAGCCCAGCAGAAGTGCTGTGTATGGAGGGGATTTTGTTGCAGAAACAAGAAGGTTCAGAGTAATCTGTCAAAGAGATGCTGCTACATTCATGAGTCGTAAAGCTAGCTAGCTCTCATCTATGGGAAAAAAGTTAATTCATAGGGCTCATAGGGCTTGCATTTGTCAAGGAGCAGGACGTCAATGCTATCATTATCAGGCAAATCAGCCAGGCGTTTAATGCTAGAATCAGGAGACATTTGCTCTCCACTATCAGAATGACATCATAACTAAAACAGCCTTCAGAGAGGGGGGAGAACCGGGGCAAGGCTTGGGCTGCACGCAGACTTTGCACTTCTGCTTGGCTCGCCCCATTGATCGCTGCTCCCCTTCCTCAGGAGGCGACGCTTGCAGCTGCCTTCACTCCACAACTTTGCCCTTGCAGCATCTGAAACACCAGCATCTGATTTTACAAAATATTTCCAAACCTTCCTGATCCAAAACTGCGACATTCTAAACCAGACACACAGTGAGGAGGGGATGGGATTTGCATGTAACCTACAAATTCACTCTAAAAATTCCTGGTAATTTAATTCCATCAAATGGGACACATGCACACACATGAAAAAAACATTTGCCTCTCTGATTTAAGAAGTTAACTAAGTCGATTTTTAAGCATACACAAAACACATACACACACAATCTTTGAATACTCTTAAGTAACTATTCGATGATCAAAACCGTTAATAGCAGCACACATTTCCTTGCCACAGCAGCTGTAATTAAACAACTCAAAGAGCACGCATTGCAAACTGTTCATCTATTTTCTTTACAAATATCACTACAGGTACAGGCAGGGTACAAAAGCCTCACCTTGTGTAAGAACTGTGAGGGAAAAAGTTATGAAAGCAGACAGAAAACCTAAAATCCCTCAGGCTACAAAAAAATCCCGCTATTGAGAAATAACCCAAGAGACCACATAGGGAATGTACAGCTTTCAGAAGCACTTCTCATCTTATTTGCACTTAACCTATTGACGTACTTATGCAGGTCACTTACTTTTCGGCTATGTTTGAACCCTTTACAATCATGCAGATCGCCGCGGTTTTCACTTGGGCTTTTGGGTTTTTTGTTTTGTTTGGTTTTTTGCAAACAAGTTTCATTTAAAAAAGATCCAATTATGCAAATCTGCTCCCGGATAGATAGTGAATATTCAATATGACGGTGATACTGTAATAGTTCAATGCAACGCACTGTACTGGACAGATTTATGAGGCAACGTCACCACTACGCTCTGGTCCTCACTGAAGCATCTTGAAGTTAATTAAAGCTGCAATGTCCACTTTTCCAGCCACCCTCCTTATTCAGGTTTACTATTTCAACATCAAACCGGCAAGGGGTCCTCCCCCTCTCTCAGTACATTTAAGCAGCCTTCCACAGTCAATGAACAATGAACAAAGATTTGAGTGATTGGGGGGGGGGGGGGGGGGAGAGAAAAGAATCTCCACAGGAATAATCAAATCCGGTTTAAACAAGTAAAAATATAGTTTCTAATATTAAACTAGAAAAGAAAACATTCTTCTCCAAGAGAACGTGCAGAGGCGCGTAGCCAGCCCCTTCAGAAAGGGTCTAAAAGCAGCCAGTCCTTTTTATTTCGAGCAGTGAATGAGCCCAAACAAGGCTTCTAAACTTAATTATGACACTTAAAATAGTCTTTTTCCACATAAGCAAGGAGGCTCGCCGCTGCTATCTCTATCAACCGGTCAAATCAGCTCAGCAAACACGGCCCCTGTTGGATTTATTTTAAACTGCATGGGGGGGGGGGGGGGGGGGGGCGGCGGCGGTGGGGGGGGAAGGGGGGGCACAGCCCCGCCGAGTGCTCCGGCCGCCAGCGGCCGGGCAGCCGCGCCCGTCCCGCCGGGCCCGCGCCCCGCGCCTACCCCGCCCCGCGCCCGCGGAGGGTCGCCGCTCCCTGGCCCGCTGGTGCCTTAAGTGAAAACGAAGAGATCCGATAGATCGCGCCTCCGCCTCGACTCCGAACCAGACACGGCCATATCCGCCGCACGCACCCCGAAACAATGCCCGCCGCGCAGGCAGGCGGCGGCCAGAGCCCTCCCCGTCGCGCCCGCCCCAGGCGCCGGTACCCACGGCCCGCGCGGGGCTGCGCACAGGCGGACCAACACCCCGGCCCATCCGCCGCGGCGGGGGACGCCGGCAAGTAACTTTTCGGATGAAGTCCGTGCGAGCAGCCCCGCGGGAGCCGCGGACCCTCCGAAAAAAAGCATCAATCTTCTCGACCCTTTATTTCGCATTGGAAGTTCACAGGCGGCACCGCTCCCCTCGGCCCCTCTCCCCCCTCACACACACACATATTAATTATTTGCAAAACTGCAACAGATGGGCGCATTAAAATCTGGATTCTTTCCTACACAGCATCAAAGAATCTCTCCTTCCCCCCCCCCCCCCCCCCCCCCCCCCCCCCCCCTCAGTTAATCCCGCCGCCGGCCCGGTGCCCCCCCCACTCCTCCCCGGCACCCAGCCCCGCGCAGCCCCCGCACAGAAGAGCGAGGCCGCTGCCCCGCGCAGGCAGCAACACCTCCGCGCACAGCGCGCCGCCGGGAAGAGGATGCTCCCCCCCACCCCCGGGGATTGCCATTTAAGTTTCCTCCTTAACCTGTTACTTTCTCCGTGTGCTGACAAAAGCCCCGGCGGCGGGCTGGCAGGTGCCTCCCCGCTCCCCGCGGCGCTGCCGGGCGCGCTCCGCTCCCCCCGAAAGGGCTGAGACCTGGCCTGACATTTAGTGCCTACTTGAATGTCACAACGCTCCTCGTAGCATTATGCACGGCTCCTATTCATAAGAGGTCGATTAGAGCACAAAATGGCAGGTCTCTTAGGCACTTGAATCTCACAAGTTTGACACATGGTATGCATCAGCTAACTTTGATTTAAAAAAAAAAAAAAAAAAAAGAAGGGGGGAGTTTACAAATTACACCACGATTAGCCAGGATCCTACGAGGGGGAGGGAGAGAAGAAAGGAGGGGGGCCGCGTTTAAAGTCACTTCAGCAAAGTTTGCTCCGCAGCAACCCTTTAAAACAAAAAGTTTCTGGCCAAGTTAAGGGCAGGGTCGGCGCGGGCTGGGGCCAACGGGCAGCCCCCGGGCAGCGTCGCGCCCGCCGCCGACACTCGCCTCCCCTCGCCTCGCCTGGCTCGCCCGCCCGCTCCTTTTTTGTAAAGTAACGGTTTTAAAAGAAACGAGAGAGAAAGAGGAAAAACGTAGGGTTTTCTTCAGGCTAAGTTCTATAGCGCCATTCAATGGCTTCTCCGCTCCTTTCATTATTTTCTGCTTTTCCCCTGACAGCCCTGCTTGCAAACGTCACTGCTATGGATATTTAATTATACTGTATTTTTTTAATCACGGTGGAAAACGCAGGCCCCATTGCGATGATTAAAAAGAAATAAAAAAATAAAACATACTCCGGACTGACTTTGGAGCCTCTTTTGATGGCTCACGGGAGCCTCCCGGAACCTCAAAAACCCCCTTTTTTACCTTTGTCTTTCTTACCTTAAAATTTAAAGCAAAGCGTAGAAGAAACTCCCGCACGTAAACGGAGCGTTGTAAAAGATTGTGTTCAATGAATAATGAAGCATGTCCACATGATTGACTTGATCATTTTCTTGTGCGGAGGGGGAAAAGTGCGGCGCGGGGCTGCCGCGGCCGCCCGCTCCGGGTAGCCCTCCCAACTGCTTCC
Source organism: Pogoniulus pusillus (assembly GCF_015220805.1). Classification (NCBI taxonomy): domain Eukaryota; kingdom Metazoa; phylum Chordata; class Aves; order Piciformes; family Lybiidae; genus Pogoniulus; species Pogoniulus pusillus. The sequence continues at coordinate 13,298,740 of NC_087283.1, forward strand.
AGCACATCCCGAGCAAAGAGCGCTTTATTTTAATCTGTCTCTTTTCAGAATAACCCCCTTCATTGATACTGATCACCCAACATCACAAGACATCCCCATCTCTCAGCGTGGACTCCCCCTATCTGGTAGGTGAAATGCATTGTACCATTAAAAAAGCACTCCATTGTCGTCTTGGCATAATTCACAGCAACTAGATAGGTCTTGCGGCATTTAGCTTTGATGAGCCAAAAGCTGAACCCTTGATATAATAATCTACAAAGAATGGTCTGTGATCGTCCATTTTTTCTCCCTGTCTAGCAACTAAGAAACCATTTAACACGGCGCAGCTTGGTCGTGACCTTGAGCCCGTGTAAACACCCCGAGGAGCCCGCGCCGCTCCGCAGCCCCCCGGCCAGCGCCGCTGCCCGCGCCCCGCGCAGCCCCCGCGCTCGCGCAGCCCCCGCGCCCGCGCCCCGCCGCCCCTGCCCGCGCCCCGCCAGCCCCCGCCGGGCCCCCGGGGGCAGCGCCGGGTTCCACAAAGCGCCCAGCTTACCTGCTTCCGAAACTATGCAAAGTCTGTTTCTCCTAGAAAAAAAAAACTCCCGGGGAAACCTTGGTGGACCGGGGGACCGGAGCATCAGTCACCGCTCCGGCGTTTAAGAGAAGTAATCAGCGATAAAGTGACGTTGATCTGCACTGTAACCTTGTGGCGTATTTAATGTAAATAAGCCAGTTATGTTGCCAATCGCATGCATACAAACACATAAAGGTCCTCAGCGTTGCATTTTGATTCTTTCCATTAGAGCCGACTTTATTTACATACACTATTTAGGGGATCATGATAATTCTAAAACAATACTAGTGCCAAATGATTATGAAAATATGATTTTAATTAATCACGTAGTAGGCAAGGAAATTAGCATACGGTAATTAAACTTAGAGAAAAACGTCATGGAGGTTCTCTGCCTTATGGGTTCGGAATAATCATTAAACGATGGGTTTTCAGGACTTAATTATCAAACAAATAACTTTTTTAAAGCAACTTTACAAGGTTTATCCGCAGGGCAACGATTTAGTAAATAATATATAACCAAGCAAACAAGGTGCAAATGTGACTGGTGAAATAGGTTGTGTTTCTACAAAGCAGAAAAGGGGGGGGGCCAAGGGGGGGGGGGGGGGGGGGACGGACGTGGGGGGGGGACGGACGTGGGGGGGGGGGGGGTGGAAGCTGAATAATGCAATTATGGATTCTGTGTCCCATAGTTGACAAAAGCATGGTGCCTCAATAGACTCTTTGTTATGGGATTATATAATGATTGTGGTGTAATTATGGGAAAAAAGATTTAGTAATAATAAAAAGTATCAAAATACACCAATGAGCAGCTTGTTTTAAAGAAAAGGCTTGCATGTGACATTAGGGGCATGTTAATAACAAAAAGCCAGGATCCGAAAGGGTTGACAAATAAAAAAGACTGTGATGCGCATGATTAAGAAGCGATGGAGACAGATTGATTATTCAAAATGCCGAGCCACAGGGACACTTAAAACATTGATTCAGGTAAGACTAGTTTCATCTTGACTGAAATGAGTTCCCTGAAGATGACTGGCATACATTTTAAATCAGTTTACTACATAAAAAGCATAACATCACAAGCTGAAACCTTCTAGTTAAAATAAGAGTCCAAGGGAAAAGGGGAAAAAAAAAAGTTTATGTTTGTGGCAATTCCCAGAGGGACTATGGAATCGCAGAGGAAGGGGTATAGATTAATTAGCTCTTCCTAAACACTGGGCTGAAATGTACCCATCTTTTATAATCCCTAGCCTCTGTTTCAGCAGCCAGTGGTCCAATCCAACTTCTGCAGGTTATGGGGCTGATATTAATAACCCTAAAGGTACAATAGGACCTTTTTTTTTTTTTCCCCTAATGCAACTGCAATAAATTAACTTGCTATAAAACCTGAAAAAAATTAGCAAGGTTTTTCCAATTGATTTTTTTTTAAGTGGAGTTTAGATATAGTTGTTCAGAGCTATTCAGTGTGTAAGAAAAAAATTCCCATGCCTATATGAAAAAGTTTAGGAATTCACTCTGCATTTTCCAATTTGATGTGTCTGAAATTCTCTTTGAACAAATTCCAAAATACAAGTTTTTTCTATAGAAATTAGCATAGCAATCACATCAATAATATCACTATCTCTATGGGAATGATAACTGGAGCAGTGGGGGTGTTCTTTATTTCAATTCTTCGTGGATCAACTGATTATATTCTGTCTTCTTTTGAACTTGTTATTGTAAGTCAAGTGATTCTTTATAAGTGACAGCCCTGACAAAGAGACGAGGATGGGAAAGCAGGTCGAAAGGAAGTCGCCATATGGACTTTAAAAAAGGCACTTTTTAAACAAGATAATGGGGAAATGGATGTTGCCTTTTAACCCTGTCAAGGCTGAACATTATTAGCAGTCTCATAAAAGAATGAGCTGTACCATTTCTTAAAAAAATATCAGATTTCACCTTATGATTTCCATGACCTAGGGCTTAGCAATACAAACCACGCAGGAAGCAATGGCATTTCAGAGGCAGGGGCCAAATCAAGCACCTTCAATCACTGGTGGACAGGGAGATTTCAGAGCATTGCACAAAGAGTTACAGAAGAATGAGAGCTCAGGAAAACTCCATGGTTCTTTTTCCTGAGATAAAGATAAGAATACTGACTAGAGATAGGTGAAGCAGCAACAGACACCAGAGGAGTTCTGGACATCTAACTGGGATTTCCTGTTCCTCTGGCATAAGTGCATGATACTCATTTCATGACAACAAATGGAGTGAAAAACAAGTATGAGCATGAGGGCTTTGACTCTGATCCTTGCAAAAACTGAAGTATTTCTCCTCTTTCTGCTCTGGAGGAAACAGAATTTTCCCTCCAGAAATTTTCAAGTGGACAGAGGTTAAGAACCATCTCTTGGGAAGCTGAGATTAAGTACTAAACCCTTGTTAATGTGAGGTCAGAGCTGTGGTCCACCACAGTTGAATGCGCAGTCAATTTGATTTTGTTTTGTCACCAGTTGGATTGTTCTGATGACCATTCAGCTCAGCTCTACAGGAAGAAAATGTCAACCAAAAACTTTTCCAAATCTGGAAGAGGAGACTACTACAGGCAGGCAATGGTGATGTCAGGAGAGTACATTGTTAATAAGACTGATCAAAACTCTTTTCTCCCGGGGCCTCATTGACATGATTACTTGGGCTGGGATGGCAAAGCCTTCCCAAAGTGGACCATGGAGAGGTAATGCATGTTCATGAGCTGAGAACATCCTAAAGACAAGATACTTCCAAATTTTGATGATTCAGTGACAGGCTTCAGCACCTAAGGAATGTATACTGGCTAGATGGAATACAAAAGATCCCAGACATGAGCTCAGGGAGATTTTGCTCCAGCCTCTCTCCAAATTCATAATATTCCTAGACACCATCAGCACTTTTACAGTTTCCTCCAGAATTCCTTCCTATTTCTCCTCATATTCCAATTCTGTTCCTTTCTCCTCCTCTTGCATGCACAGAAAGGTCTTTTCTCTTCAAAGCCTTCGTGTCCTCTCCACTGTCCCCAGCCACTTTCCCAGCTTCTTTGGTTGTTTTTTTCCCTGCTTAAAACTAGGAAAAAATACTACAGAAAGCAGAAGATACTGCAGTATCTTTGAGCATAGCAGGCACCTTCTCAAGGCATGGAAGTTATCAGCTACAGATTGGTCGAATCTCAAAAAGTAAGATGAGAAGAAACAATAGCTGAGGTCTTTGGCCTTTCACTGTGACTCCTGCCTTTGTGGAATGGCAGCCTTGTGGAAGATCTCATTTCAGACAGGTGTAAATGGGGGGGGGGGGGGGAGAATTCCCAAAATCTCACAGAGTTGTTGAGTCCAACAAAAAGCCCAGATCATGAGAGTATTTTATGAGGCCTTAGACGGGAAAGTAGCAAAAGACAGGTGGTCCTATGTCATTTACAGAATGGGTGGGGGAGAAACATTAGCTTTATGTATTTAAATATTTATAAGTTGTTTGCTTGATGAGGGCAGACTAAAGAATAATCCTGCCTTTGTTCTTAAAAAGTGTGATCAGCATTTCCTTCCTAAAGAGAGGTGATAAGCAACTGGGCATTCTTTTAACAACGGCTGTAGAAGCCCACGGAAGGCTTAATGCCTTTGGGAAGGGGTGTCTTCTTCTGAAGGAAGAGCAGATCATAGAATCATCATGGAATGGGCCAGGCCGGAGGGGACCTCTAGAGGTCATCTAGTCTGGCCCCCTGCAGTCAGTGTGGACATCCCCACTAGACCAGGGCCCTGTCAAGACTCACCTTGAATGTCTCCAGGGAAAGGGCCTCACTGACCTCTGGGCAACCTCTTCCAGTGCTCCACCACCCTCCTAGTAAAGAACTTGTTCCTAACATCAGGTCCTTAATATTGATAAGGAAAAGCACATAAAAGGCATCACCTAATAGCAGAGAGTTTAAATAAAAGATTTTCAGAAGACTTGGGGTAAATATTTCAGCAAACTCTGGAACAGGTGGTGCCATCTACATGGCAGTCTAAGCCAGCAAAAGCACAAGTCATCCAGCAAGAAAGTTGCTGAAGCATGGTTCAAGAAGACATAAATAACACACTTTCAGAGGCAAAAAAAGGAAACCCCTTCCAAAACACCTGTTACAAACATGGAGCTTTCCTGGGCAGAACCCCAGCAAACTGACAAGGGGAAAGGAGACTTTCCCACTTGTACAGACTGTGTAAGAAAGGGCTCTGAGATCCCATCTTTCAAAACAGACAAGAGGCAGCAAGAGGCAGAACCCATTTGATAACAAGCCATTTCCCAGGAATTATGGCCAAAATAAGCATCTCTTAATAGATTCGATCAGCAAAGACTCTATCACAGAGATTAAGTGGTAGTGGTAATCAGAATTTTCTGATTTCTGACTCTGTGTCATTAGTATAGCAGTTAATAGAGCCTGACATTACAACCAACTTGCGTGGATCAACTGAAAGCATATACTAATGCCAGGAGTCTATGTTGTCCACTTTCTGTTTCAAAGTCATTGCAGAAATCCATCAAAACACAGCCATCAAGAAAGTATCCAAAAGAAAGTCCAAGATAGAGTAGCATCTAAAGGTAGAGCAGTGTGGAGGCATACCACTTTCTCACAGCACTAACAGCACTGAAGCTCCTTTTCCTTTACAAAACAAGGGCAAAACTTGAATGAAGAGAAAAGGTCCATTGAAATGTTACTGACTGGTACATGGCTTTTGAGCTTTCTCTGGATGGAAGTGGTCACCTATGTGTTTACACAAACCATAAGAATCTGAGTAAAGTGGGAAAAAAAGAAAGGGTTTTTTTGTTTGCTTGGGTTTTGGGGGGTTTTGTTTGTTTTTTAAAAATACCTATTTTTACATCAAATAATGAGTCATGTTCTCAATAGATCCACCTAGTGGAATTGGGAAAATTCATCTTTCGGATAAAGGCACAGCTTTTATAACCCCATGAGGGACATAATTCTGTAACTGTCCCCCACTCAGCATGATAGGGCTCAGTTATCTTCTGACAGAGTGGGAGTGAATGGTGCAGTAAGTCTCAGTACAGGCACAATCACAGAAGATCAGGAGACACCTGTTGCCCTAGGATTTAAACTTTAACATTTAAATTTATATGGGATTGGTATGGCAAGTCACTAGGAATTAGGACTGACCAAGAGTGAAAGATATAAAAAATAATAGCTGAACTTCAACTTGAAAGTGCATTAGCACTGCCCTGTGTCTTAGAGCAAATTCGCATATAAGCTGTTCTCAGGCTGGCAGTGTTCTTCAGGAGCTATTTAAAAGACATTGTGAGATCCTATCACTGAGATACATTTGTGGGTAGGCATTTCTTCTTACTCAATCTAAAAAATATACAACTTCTCACCACTTCCCTTAGGCTTCTCCCATTTCTTTCTATCCTAGCACCAAAGATCACAGCAGAGCCTACGTTTCTGGTGTTTATATACCTTGTGGCTCACCCCAGCACTCTGTCTGCTTTCCCCCACTGATGAATATAAATGTTCCCCACAGGTTGCATTGATGAATCCCCTGTTCTGTTCCAGTATTCCTCTTCCTGTGCTGATGGCACACAATCCTCCCCACCTCCTTCTGTCTTGCACTGCCTGTGCCATGCAGTCCTGCCCATACCTCCATCCCAGCACATGGGATGCCCTACTGTTTGCCTCTAGGGTTGCCTCAGACATCGTCATGTTTAAGCTGTTATGCCATGAGAAAATGTACAGATTAACACTTAGAGCAAGCAGCTATATTTTAAGGATCTGTTGAGAGTGTTTATGTCTCACACCTTAAACTACGGTCTCCTACTTTAAGCCCCACATTGTAGCATTTAAGGCCATTCCACCATTGCTACTTTCACTGTGTGGCTTTGCCTTGGCCACAGCACATTGCTTGCCTCTGGCAGGGAGCTCTCTACACATGTACTGGGCTCTTCCTAGGTGCAAAACACCTCACACATTGTGGGTGCCAGCAGCAATGAATGCTGCAATGTATTTGTTGTTTGCTAGCTATTATATTGCTTCCTATGCAACTGCTTTGGTAGGTGCCAGTGTCAGGAGAGAAATAACTCTTGTAGAATCTTATCTCCATTACTTTGGTGACTCAGGCTGAAGAAAATCTGGGGTTTTTGGAGAGGATCTTAAGAGATCCCCAGCAGACCACAATCCACTTTTGGAGGGTTTTCCCCAAATGATTCAGCAAGTGAAGTGGGCTCCTCTGTGTTATACATACACTGTGAAGCAGCCTCAAAGATGGCACCTCCCTATCTCAGGCAAGGCTTGCCCATTGTGATTGCCATATTGACAGCATTGTCCTGGCCATGCCAGGCTGTGGTGTGCAAGTGGCAGGGCTGTACCTAGCAGCAGCCAAGAAACACTGCCATAGCTTTGCCTCTGTGGGGTGGGAGAGGACTGAGAATCTTGGGGTTAGGGCAGAATTCACCCACAGCTTCATCTCAAATCCTATCTGTCTTCATCCTACCAAGCTCAAGCACAGTACACTGCCCTAAGCCCACAGCGGGGAGAGGACAGTACAGCCAGGCTCCTGCTCCCACCTACTCTAGGGACACCATTCAGGGGCATATGCAGCAGAGTCTCTTAAAAAAGAAATTCTGAAGTTCTTATAAACTGTATCAGCTATGCATGTCTGAAAAGCCACAGTTTATGCCCAGTGGGTCGTTGCACCCTTACCACAAACAGCAGATGACATTCAGCTCAAGCCATAGCAGCCCATGGACTTTCTTCCATCTTCCCTGTCTCCAGAGTCTCCAGCATGGCCAGGACTCAGCACCACAGAAGGGTCCCTCAGCTGGATGCTGGATGCTGGCAGCGGGAAGGCAGGGGAGAGCAACTAGAACTGCAGCTGGGGGATGCAACAGGCTCAGTACAGCCCAAGCAACCATGATGTGATACGGACACCTGGAGAAAAGCTGCAGTGGAGATTCAGTGCTGTTGCTTTTTCCCCCAAGAGTTGATTTAATTTCAAATTGTCATATTTGTTTTGTTTTTCCTAAGTAGCATTAACCAAAAGCACACTCCTCTCCTTTTGCTGGTTTTGCCCACTTGGCTGTGAGCAATATTGCTGCACCTGCCCTGTGAGAGAGTGGCTCTGGATGTTCAGGTATGCTGGCAAAAAAACAAAAAAATCTACCAAAAGCTATGCCTGAGCGCATGGAAAATAATTTCCTGGAGGGAGGCACTGCTCCACCTGCTCTGTCCCCTGGCTTTGCTATTAGGGAGGCTCCAGCAGCAGCATGGCATCTCCTCCAGCCTTGGCTCACTGACATGGAGAGGGCTGGTGCTGGGTGACCATGGGGACCACCTCTTTCTGCTGCTGACAACACATCACGCTGTACCACAGGTTCTCTTGCGGGATTGCTGTCTGAGACCACTAATAAAGCAAAGAGGACTACCTCACATGCTTACAGAGATTGGACACTTGGAAGTGATTTAGGCAACATCCCTGGAGAGCTGCAGAGGCTCTAGGAGTGGGACAAAGGACTGTGCTGGCTATGATATGTATGTGAAAAATACACATCAGTACAGAGTGACACTAGTTCAGAGCAGAACATCTGAAAACTGATGAAGTGGAGAGCTCTCTGTGTAGTGCAAAGCACCTGAGTGATGTATGCACATGCAAAGATTTGTTCAGCTCTGCTCGTATCCAGCCCTCTTGGACAGGTGGATTTGATTTGCCATTTTCCTGCCAAAATATTGTTGCTATACCTCAGCAACTGGCCTTTCTTCAAAGAAATTGCATGTGACTCTCCTGTCCTCACCAAAAACCAGTCTTGAATATGAGTTCAGGAGAGGTTAAAAGAACCTTCTTTAATAATAAATATGTTTCTAATAATTTAAAGCCTAAAAAATAAAGCCTTGTTTCTTCCAAATTTTCCTCTGTTTCCATAATGCTGTTTCCCCACCTGTTTCTCTCCAACCTTGAAATGGAGACTGCTCTAATCAATATGCTAGCTTCAAACGAGAGGGTCACAGGAAAGCAGCCCATCAACTCTGTCTGCACAGCCAGCAGAGGGAGGCAAAGAGCAGAGTTATTTTTGCTTACATCATTTTAAACCGAATTGTAAGAATTTCCTAAAGAAATGCAGAACTGCTCTCCTAAAAGGCAATGCTCTAAATGATTAAGATAGTCAGTTCCATTGAAGTTTTACTATGGCAAAGGTGATGTGAAAGAACACCGCTGCTATGACCTTTATAATTTCATTTCTGTCTGTTAAGCTCCAAAAGCTTTAAGGCTTCGAGTATTTATTTGCTGTTTTCTCAGCTAGTCAAATTAATTTCCCCCCCCCAGCTACTAATTAATTTTCCATCAGAAACTTGAATCTTGTTTTTCTCAAAAGAAGCAATGGACAATCAGATTAGTCTGACAGCAAACTATCCCTCTGAAACAACTAGGAAGTAACACAAAAGTGGACTTGTCTTCAGATGGTTGAAACTTGCCATACCTATACAAACGAGAAAGAACTGCTCTCTCCATTAAGCATTCACCATTCCTAGCTACCTGTATTTACCCCATGGAGAACACATGTCAATAGAATGGAAACTCCCAAGCTGAAGATTAAATGATAGATTGAATGCTGGGAAGTGAATGTGAGAAAAACTCAGGTATGCTTATGCCCTACGCATTAGCAGTAACAAAAGCAAGCAAAACAAGGCTCCTAATTTACCAGTTTGTTAGGAACTGCATAAAAACCTCAGAGGATTCAAAATACATGCTCACTTTCCAGGAATGTTGCAATATTTTAGGGCTCTTTTTTCTTCTAATTAAACTTCATCTTTATGTTAGATTTAAGCTTCAAGTGATGCCGTTTAAGAGCATCATTTTAAGATACAAGCCCTCAAGGATCACAAGGCATGAGCATGTGTGGCCATGTTGTTTTACACCTTTTCAGCCAGAACCTGTCACTCTGAAATCTTGCAGATGTACTAACAGCTGCAGAGGTGGGTGAGGAGCTAGAGCTGCCCACTTGCTGGAGCCATGCCAAGGAAGCACTGCTATATCACTAACAAGGGAGGAACGGCTGAAATGGGATAGATAGCAGTTCACAAAGAATGGAAGCCACTACACGGGGTAACCTGCCCTGCTCTCAGAGGTGATTTGTGTGGGTCTTCTAAGCCCACACTGCCAAAGTGCTTTTGTTAAAAAAGCAAGTTTGGATTTTGTTTGTTGTTGGGTCTGGAGGGTTGTTCAGTTGGGTTTTTTCCCATTCTCACAGTAATTTAAACTAGAAGCAAATCCTCAAAAGCAGAATGACACGCCAAGCAAATTGCACAGAAGTGGGAAACTTTTTAGGCATCAAAATATGTCTTAATACTGTTTCCAGTCAAGCTCACAGGCATTTTGAGATGATCTAAACCTCTACACCCTGTGCTTGGAATAGCCAATATGTGAGCAGCAACACAATTTGAGGTATGTCTGTGCAAATGGGCTCATGTTACTTTTGCAGTTTGGGTTTTGCAAGCATTGCAGTACTCTAAGTCATTTCCAGCATATGACCCACTGGGCAACATTTAAGTTACAGTAATGAAAATCTTAAATAAACCCTTGGAAACTAGAATGACTCTCTACTTTAGAAATCCAAAGATGATGAGCTTATCTGGTTAATAATAAGCTTTTTAAGAAAAAGTTATCAATCTGCATTTGACCAATAGACAGGAACTGGTTCAAAAAGAGTCTTTCCAATCCATCGGGTAATGAATGACTATTAAAAAACCATAAATAAGCATTCACCCGAGAGCTTGGAATGGCACTTTGAGAGCCTTTCTGGTCAGTCAGGTAAATAATGAGTTTTATATAACCTTCCAGAAAAGATTTTTTTGTAAATTAGGAGATGAAATGCAGAAAAGCTTCTGATTGATGTTAAAGTTGGGGTACAAGCCAACCCACAAGTGGGAATTCAGAGTTAAAGCTGGCATTGTTCTTACACATTGTTTCCTCTCAGGACTCAGTGTTAAAGACTCTCTGGTCTTTACTCTGACTTGCTTAGGATGGTTTCAGTTTAGGATTTTATTTATATATGGCATTCACATTGATGAATATTTTGTGCATTATCTGCTCATGCAGCAGCCACTTCAGACAGTAAGAATTATAGAGAAGGGCAGAAGGAAGGCCTCTAACTAACATGCAGCCACCAGTGAGAGTTACTACATATCATCAGAGTCCCCATCAAATCTACAAGCACCATGTTTGCTCAAATCCTGAGAAAGAAAAACAAAGCAAAAAAACCCAAAACAAAACCAAGAAACAAACTCAAACCAATTAATTCTGTCAATATTTACTACTCTCCAATAAAATCACTTCTTCTTCTCAGATATTTTGTGCTTTCTTGATGACTAAGAAAAAAATATATCCATAAAGAGATTCATCAATCATCTTACAATCAAATAACCTGGCAACCAGGATATATAACAAACTTTACTGTAAGCTCTTTGCTGGATAACAGTACAGTCCTCCCAAAAGAATTGCTCATCAGCTGTCCTCAGCACCTAGCACCCCAGGACAAGAATAGAAAAAAGGTCTTCACACTCTGAAGGTTACAAAATTTCATTTGTATACATTCAGAGAATGAAGTTTGTACTGCAGGCTCACAGATGCAAAAGGGAAGCATCTCCCAGCGAGAACCATGGCAGCGTTTCATGAGGAGATAGACATTTGAAAAGGCTAAAATGCACACCAAGGGGAGAAAAAGAAAAAAGACAGTGTTTGTATTCAGTAGAGATCTTTCCTGACCCTTTCAGTTCTAAAGAAATACATCCTCCCTATTGCTCCATATTGTGTTAAACTATAATTTTTTTGCATTTATAATTCAAATGTGGTGTTGTTTAAAAAAATATTCACCTAATGTGTGCATAGTTTCCATATACATATGTCAAACTTTGTTTTGTTTTGCCATTATAATCTTTGAATGGATTTAGCCTTTGTTTCTGTTTTCAAATCTCTGAGGAATGTTTGATTAGGTAGGAGGGTTTGTTTTATGCATTACTTGTTCATCATTGCACAAGTGCACAGGCTAAACAAAGTTGACATACTTCATTCTGATTGGTGGAAACAGTGTAGTTAAACAGTGTAGTTAATACAAGGGAATGAGTAATTTCTCACCACAGCTAATCAGCTGCACAATAGCTGTGTATCAGGCAGCACAGCTATATATCAAAAATGCATTTTAAGGTAGCTTGTAGCATACATGATTATCTAGTGGTATCTGTTACAATCACTTCGTATTAACACATTCCTTCTGTATTTATTGAATAAAACTAATCTTGTGTGCAGCAGTCTATATACATAACTGGCCAGAATACTAGGAATTAGGAAGTTATTGGCAAACCCAGGAATATTGTAGCTGGTATATAACAGAATATGTGCCCAAGTTGTTCCAATTTACCAACGTCAAGCGAAAAAGCAAAGCAAGAGCACTGAAGATGACAAAACAGTTTTTGCTGCACTGAAGAACCTAAATCAATTTCATAATTCTATATCTATCACTCTGTACAACTATAACTAAGAAACAACAAGATAAATACATTGTTATATTATTTGCCAGATGTCTTCTGCGTTAACACTTTTCCACCCTTTTGTGGTGAGTTGTACTTTACTGTGACTTGTAAATTTGTCATTCCTGAAGAACAGATTTTTAACAGAACAGCAAGTTCAAAATGGTATCCCTCTGTTAGAAAACAAGGCTGAGTTCAGTAGGAGTTAACATTAACAATTCAAAAGCCTTTAGGAAAAATTAGAAAGATGAGTCCTTCATAATGATGATAAAATCAAACTGGCAAATAAATGCATTCTCAAATGTCATAGTAAGAAAATGGATGAATATATGCAACTAAAATGGTCTCTTAAATTTCAAGAGCATGGCCAGGATTCTCAAGAACTTGCTCCTAAATAGCAAGAGCTGAATAAGAAATCTGTCAAGTAATCTCACTACTGCATATCTGTGCATGTAATGCAAACTTCATGAAGTCCACAATTTCACCCTCCTAGACTAATCCAAAGCCCACTGGGATCTATTCATCTGAATTTGATGAGTTTTGGATCAAGCATTTTGAAGATAAGGAGTGAGCAAGGAAAAAAAATGATGCCATAAATCAGAATGAGTGGTAGAGAATTAAGGCGGTACAAAATAGAGCTTTCAGTGGTATGTTATGCTAAGGTCATAAAATAAAACAAAACAACACAACTATGGATGTAGAAACAGTAAGGAAAAGGATATGTAAATATTTGTGTTAAGGAATTAGTGAAACTGCAGTGCTTCACTTTTGTTAAAAAATGTAGGATTTATTTTGATACACTTAAGGAAACACTTTGACTCTGATAAAACCAAGTGGATAATTAAAAATTATAATATTAATTGTACCCTTAACACAGATAAGTAAACTTGGCAAGAAAGTTTTAATGAGTTGAAGTAAAAAGGGAATGTCTAAATTAACTGAATAAATTGGTAAAGGGAAATTTATTGTATATACTGACCCCTTTAACTTGTTTTAATGTCTGAATTTGAACTACATAGATTAGTTTTCATTACATGATACATTAAATTATAAGGATAAAAGAATTCCTCTCAGAATCTGCTTTCTAGGACAGGTAACAGTGCTTACAAATTAATTGTCCTGTAATATGCTATAATAATAACTTGAAATTCACAGATTTAGTAAAGATTCCTGAGGGAAGTGCCAGCTACTGGAATATCTTTAGAATGTCAACATAAAAGGCAAAAACACAATCACACTGAACTCTGTTAAAGATACTAATGGTTCCATAGCACACCCAGACAGTGAGTCCTGCAAAGGACACCTGCCACATGCCGTAGCCCAAAGGTGTGGGAAGGGCAACGTCCAAGTACACCTCAGATAGACATACAGGTAAGAGTTCTGCTGGTAAAGCTGAAACAGTTGACCTGCTGTCATCTGAAAAGATGCTACATGCTCACGAAAAGTGCACAGCAGATTCCAGAGCTCCTTTTGGATAAAACAATTTACTGCCAAATCTTGACTGAAATAACTGTGACGTAAAGCCAGCATAGATGTCTATTCCATAGGGACCTGTCTGACTGTATCAGTTTTTAATGTATCTTTCCATTAAATCAAAGATCCAAATGCTAAATCTGGCACTGAGGGACATCAAGGGAATTTGTGACATTCCTCAGAGGACTCAGTGTCCATAAACTAATGAATGGCTAAAACTGATCTCAGTGTTTCGTTTCTCATTTGTGACAAATATAATGTTGATGATATTTTATTTAAGTCTTTCATAACAACTTACTTGTGAAAATTTAACAAAATAGAAATTCCTCATGCAGAAATACACTGCAACAGATACTGGGATTATGTATACAAGTGACAACCGGGCACTGCAGAATGCCATCATATATCATGATTTAGAAGTTCAGATCTTTCAGCTCCTACTAAATACTGTCAAGCCCCAAGAACCAACTGAAAACAATGGAAAGATTTCTATTTGCTTTAAAAAGCAATGAATCAAATCCATGAAAATGAACAAAACCAGTAAAATTGCTGTTGCTCGGAATGGCTTCTAAATAAATATATAAACCATGTTTCTCACTGTGAATCTTCTAATTCTGGAAGGCACATAGCAAAACCAAGGCAAGGTGAAGATATATATTGGTAAGCTGTTAGTAATTCAGTCACATGCAGTAACACTGCAGAGCAGACAGTCTGTAATAAGTAAACTCCACAGTGTTCAGTTTGAATATAGACATGGAAATTCACTTCAGTTAAGTCTACCAGCAGACACTCACCTAAACCTCCTGGAGGGCATTTAACTGCAATTCCCACTTTGTCATCCTACCTTCAGGGGGGTGATTCCCTGCCAGCCCAGTAGAGCTGGCAGCCTTCTTGCCTGAGGACACGCCATCCTTCCCTTCCTGGTAAGCTGGAGGAAGACCAGCTCCTGTCCATCTGCAAGCCCTCGTAATGACCACAGTGGAGACCTGTTCCCTGTTTGGAAAGAAAAAAGTGTTTCTTACATGTTTTTTTTATACATAGCTGCCTTGAGAAAAACAGGGATGTTTCACATTTGTCATTTGAATGTGTTATTCACGTGCATTTTGGGGCGTCTAGGGTGCTGCCACCAGAGGACATTGGGAACCACAGGGGAAAGGAGAAAGAAGCATTACCTCAACAACATCCAAACTGTAAATGGGAATGGGCAGACTGGGGAGCTTTCTGCTGTTCATTCAATATACCGTGAAGTATCGAAAATCTCTTTTACATGCTTTTTTCCACCTCCCTTTTGAAAAGGATCAGAATTACTACCAAGAAGCTAATAACTTGCTCTGAACAGTGGTATTTGTTGAGGCATGCAGTTTCCAAATGGGAATTTAGGCTTGTTTTTATTCTTCACTTAACACTTCCCCTGCCCAGCACAGACATTTGTGCTGGTGTTGTTCAGACTATGACAACACACAGAAAGCACATGGCCTAGTAACTCCGACTTTAACAGACCCATGCCTTTTAACAATGCAATTGCAGAGGAATTTCCCCTAAACAAAGCCTAAATACAGAAGTGCCCATTGCAGTTAGCAGTAATTAATGTCTCCTCAAACTGCTACGTGCGTTATCCACAGCCGGAGGGGATCATGTGTAGTTGGGGGAGGGAGGGACACCTGCGTGCAATGGTGACCAGGCTTTCTGGCAGCATCCTCAGCAAGTGCGTTGTGAACAACGGCATCATGGCAGTGCAGCGTGAGCATATGAGCATTTGCTTCCCTACAAAATGTTACCAGAATCCCTGCTTCCCAAAAAATCTCACACAACACAACCCAAGCAGCAGGGGAGAAGCACTGAAAAACCCACAAGAATTGAATCTATTAGAAATATTCTCACTTGTCATGTTATGACCCACATAGGAAAACTTCTGAAAAAAGAACATTTCACACCCAAGGAAGGGTGGAGGTTTAACTGGCTCAATGTGGTGCCTTCCCAGTCCTTCCCAATGCATCAGCTGGGCATGTGCCCAACCTTCCACCAAGTGCCTCAAAGCCAGTCCCTTCAGCATCCTGCCAACCCAGGCTAGCCATGCCATAAAAGGTCTCTCTGCCTTTCCTCTGTGCCTGCGCACCATTCCCAGCCTTCCTTCTCCAAAGGAGGGTGACCACCATGGCAGTGTGATACCCGCTCACCCCAGTTATCCCCACTGCAGATTGCATTGACAATGCATTGGCTGGTAGGTCAGTATCAAAGTAGCAGTAAATACAGTGGAATTACATACATATGTATTTTGTAAGATAAATTAATAATTTCCCAAATGTAAATGTACTAAGGCACATTTTCACTTTGTGCTTTATGACACCTACAATAGCTTGGCCCAACAGATTAAGATTGACGTTTAAAAATTACTGAGAAGCCTTTTTCTCCTGTCATCCCTCTTCGCTGGTGAGCACTGAGTGTACACAATGAGGGCTTGAGGAGAGACCCTTAAACATTTGAATATAAGCCTTGTCTATAGGTAGGCCAGGGAAACACGGGTAGCCATATCCTGTTAAAGTTAGAATCATGCTGTTTGAAGCCACAAATCGAGTGTATCTGCTGTTTGCATCTGAGCAAAGTTATAATAATAAGCCATAAGAAGAAAAAGCATAAAAAGAGAAAGATGCCTCTTCCAAACTTAGTGTATCATCACAGATCTGTTAACTCTATGTAAGAGGCAACCTAAGGGTATCAAGTTTAAAAAGCACGGAATCAATAAAAAGTCATTAAAAATCAATGTATGAACTGGTTTGCATGCCCTCAGCCATCACTTCTAGGCTCTAATGCTCTAATAATTCTCAATTGATATGCACAGAATATGCCAATTTAAATTTATTGAAGTACTTCAAATTTTTAAGTGCCTAACATTGGAAAAGATTGGCTTTACGGGGCCAAGGCAGGGAAGAATAATCAGAAATGTTTAGAATGCCTTACATTTTCAGTAATTTGAAAGAGATTAAAGGACTAGACTTATGAAATTAACAATGATTTAAAAATCATTGGATCACTTGAAATTGCTAGAAATGCTTGAACCACAAGTAATATTGGTAGTTAGCACATATGCAATGAAAGAGGTCTATTCTTACATCGATGCACAGATGAAAGCTCTGATGACATGGGACTGTTCTACATGTATGCCAAAAAAGAAAGGGAACCACTTGCACATACACAGAATACAAAGCAATTCTGAGTGCAAGACAAATCCTTACTACTGACAATCTCCAAAGTCTTTCTGGATTAAACTCATTTCAAACCGCAATATAATTTGAAATTGACCCTCTGGTTAGACAGAAACTCTGGTTGGTGGTAATTTTTGCTTCTGGTAGACAATAAAGCGTTTTACAAAAGACTCTTGTGCAGGCATCTGGAAGTACACAGAAATCCGCACTAGAGATCAAGCCATGGTTCTCATGCAGGGAGCAGATGGGAGCTATGAGGAAGGCTGCAGATTCAGACAGTGGGAGAAGTCTGACCCCTTGGAAACACTGACCTGTCATTCAGGCTCTACTGATTCAGGATTTTCACCTTTGGTTTTAGAATTGTTCCGTAATAACTGTAGATACTAGGATATTTGCATATCCAAAAGCCTACCGCTGGAAGGCTTTTGAACACAGCACCTCCTGTGTTTCTTGAAAGCAAATGCCTGGCTGCATTTACTGTTTCTTCGTATTCACTCCTGGAAAATATACCTAGAGGGGAAAATTTAAGAAGTGGTCTTAGCAGCTCAGTGCAGCCAAGAGAAAAGCAGGAGAAAACAAGGCATTTAAAAGGGTTAAGGTAAAATAATAAACTGTTATTAAGCCTATTTAACAGCTTTAAAACATCATTGTTTATGGCACGATAGAGCTTGGCTTTTTTATGGATGATTCCTCTGCACATTTACTTATTCTACTACTATTTAACAATGCCATGAATCTCTGCTTTAAACCATTTTGGTAATGTACTGATTTAATCTGAATCTGCTAACCCTACTATTGGAATAATGTTGCTACAAAACAGAGGTTAACACTTCATAACTTCCAACCACAAGCAAAAAGGCTAAAATTTTATGAGGGCACTCAAAAATAATACCCTTTTTATTAAGTATAAAATATACAGAATTAATCTCAGGGCTTCATTTAGTATTTACTTGGAAGATGGAAGGCACTGTAAAAACCATCTCCATTTTCTCACCTCTGTTCCTAAACGGCCAGTAGCTGCTTCTGCCTTTCTCCTGGAGAAGACCATGCAGCGGTGCAGGCAAGGGACCAGCCCTTGCTGTGCTGATGACACAGCCTCCATAGTCAGTTCTTGAATTCAGGACCACAAGCTGCACTCAAACAACCAAGACATAACAGAGCAGTCTTCTATTAATGTTACAAAAATTCTAGCAGGAGTAAACAATCAACATTTTATGGATTTTGGTTTATAATTTACCTTCTTTCACAACACTATTACTTACTATGACTTCTCTGCAATTCTTTCTCTGGACATCATCATGCACTTGCTGGATCTTAGCTGAGAAAAGAAAGGAAAGATAAAAACATCAAAATTTCATCCAGTGAGACACTTTATCAAGAAAATTCAACAAGAAACTGGTTGTTACCTGCGGATTACAACTGGTTTGTTAGTTAATGGCTAGAGGCAAAGCCAAGGCCAGTTAATGCTCCAGCTGTCCAGCCATTAACTGCAGTAAAGACTGATTTTGAGGAGGTTATTGCTGTGATAAAATATCCTCAAAAGATTATAACAGCAATAGTGTACAGGAAAAAAAAGTATTAGTGGCTATAGTGTGACTGAATGGCTGCATTTGAAAAATTGGTCATTCCCTGGCGGTTCATAACCGATTTTCCACCAGTCAAAAAGCAAGTTGTGCTCTGTTAGGTTTATTGTACAAGGCAATAAAAATATTGGCCAGGTTAAATTGTCAGCGTGTTATGACATTAACCATTCTTTTATTGTGCTTAATTTAAGTGTTACCATGATTCATTATGGAAAGACACTGTCCTTTGCAAGTAAACAGGCATTGCAGCACTGAGAACAGATAGCAATAATAAATCTGAATGCAAAATTAAATCTCACTTGATGATTCTCCCCTCCCCCCCTCCTTTCATAATGATCACCTTTTTTCTCTCTCTTTCTAGATATACCTCAGAATTCTTGGCTATTTAGTTTGCAAGATTGTCTTCCAAAGTTTGCATTATTGATGTGATGCCTGGCAGCAGTACTCTAGTTAAGAGTGTGACAGCATTTCCATTAAAAAAACCTTTTTGATGGTTAACTTGGCCATCAAAAGTCGCCTTGTGTTTCATTTGGCATGCGGATTCACAGACCTTAGTGCAGATCTGAACCATGTGAGCTGTTCCTCCCTCTCACTCTGTTGGTTGAGGTCAGAAATGTGCACAGAAAAATGTGCACATGCAATTGCTGCGCACCAGATTCTGTTAATCTGGACCTGTTTGTATTAAATTACAGGGAAATATTCAAAGTCCTGCAGATTTCTATGTTAATTTGCATGCTTTTATCATAAAGGCTATGTGCTATCATAGTAATCTTAATACACATTGACAGACTACACCATAACCACTCCAAAAAGCCATTAGAGTTTATTTTTATAAATGTATAATAAGAATTCTAGGCAGATTCAGCTTTGCATGAGTCCATTTGTTTTATTATTATTCACTGACACCTGTAACAGAAGTGGAGCCATTGAACTTTACATGGGTAAAGCATTAGACTCAAGTTTTCAACAGAGCCTGGAGCAGTTAGGCTGAAAGTCTTACTAAAATTTAGTGGTTACCTAATTCTAAGACATTGCTTTAAAGATTCACATCTAAACTATCCAATGAACAAATTTTACACTGATCTACTACTGGTATCACTGGCATCCTGGCTCCACAAAAAATATCTGGGGTTTTACCATAGTTTCAGTTTCCTCCTTGCCCTGTGAACACTTGCTGCTATGCCAGTGAGCGCTGGCAATGATGATGAGGGATTTTACAGGAGTCAATGACGGTACAATTCATCTCACCATAACAAGGCTTGCAGGAGTCCTTAAGAAGCTGCCTGCCACATGGTCCCTGTACACTGGGCCAGTCTTGCAATTTCTTAGGCATTCTTCAGGGACTGCTTGGTTGTGTCCAGAATTTCAAAGGTAGCATCAGAATAGCCTCTAACAGCAGATCTGCATACAGCCTCCCTCAGAGCCTGCTGCATAAGTACTGAAGGGACATGAGCCAGTGCTGTTGGCAACACCAACAGAAAACAGCAGTGGGCACACCAAAATGACCAGGAAGGTATAACAGGTACACACTGAGTGTGATTTCTCAAAGCCAGGACTCAGAATCAGTGAAGCTCACTTCTCAGTACTGAAATATTCCTCAGATGAGATGACTTGATGATACAAAAATATATTGCTGTAGACAAAAGCTTCTGCATATGTGTTCACAAACACACACATACAACTAGAATACATACATTTGAGGGGGGTTATATCACAGAATGTTAGGGGTTGAAGGGGACCTCTAGAGATCATCAAGTCCAATCACCTTGCCAAAGCAGGATCAGCTAGGGCAGGCTGCACAGGAATGCATCCAGGTACGTTTTGAAAGTCTCTGGGGGAGACTCCACAATCTCTTTGGGCAGCCTGTTCCAGTGCTCCATCGCTCTGGCCATAAAGAAGCTTTTCCTTGTGTGAGGTGGATCCTCATGTGTTCTAGTGTGTGCCTGTGGTTCCTTGTCCTATTGTGGGGCACCACCAAAAAGAGACCATCACCTTCATCTTGACACCCACCCCTCAGATATGTATAGATGTTGATAAGATCCCCTCTCAGCCTTCTCGTCTCCAGACTAAACAGCCCAAATTCCCTCAGTCTTTCTTCATAGGAGAGATGTTCAAGTTCCACAGTCATCTTCATAGCTCTCTCCTGGTATATGTATTTTTATATAGATATGAAATAAATGTATTAACTATGTATAAGATAGGTGCACATATAGATATACATTTACATACACATGGATGTGTGTTCAGAAGTAGACAGGGATTCCCAAAGGACTCAACATATGCCAATTATCAGAAGCCCTTCAAGCAGGTCCTGGTAATGCCACTTTAATCATGGCATCACTTTCGAACAGAGGGTTAAGTGACTTGTCCAATGCCATACAGCAAATCAAGGGAAAAGCCAGGAACAGCTCATCTAAGCTGTAGTTCAGCCTGCTGGCCTAATCACAGCCTAAACCTGTGTCATGTTGCCCCATACAGCCAACCACATCCTCTCCTTAAAGTCCAGCCAGTAACAAGTCAGCTCTGGTGTAAGCCATGCTACCATGCATAATCGACTCACAGCCTATGAATGAAATGCATGTCTCATTAGGTCCACAAAAAAGCTAAACCCCCAAAATATAGTTTAGAAGGGTTTCCAATGCATCTGATGCCATAGGCATCACAGCTCTGTTTCTGGACTTAGCAGCTGCTGCTCCAAGGCTTGGGCCAACTATCGCTGCCAAAGGATACTCAGATGAAACTGGAACATGGAGAAAAGAGTTACTCGTCATCTTTGATGTTGGAACTTCAAGGGAAGTGTGGGCTCCTCTCCCAGCCATCAGCATGCTCAGACATCATCCCTACCTTGATGTTTGGCCTGCTGTTGCTGTGGCTTGGTTTGATTTTAAGCACTGATTGGTCCAAAAGGGTTATAAGCATGGCACACTAAATTACTGCCCAAAATGAGAGTGTGCAAGTATCTTTATGTGTCTGCTCTCTCTCAGATTCCAGCCCTTTCCAGATGAAGTTACAAATAGACTATTTAATTTTCTTTTTTTTTTCTTTTTACTCTTAAATATGACCTTTTGAGACAAAGTAATTCCAGAGGGCTTCCAGATGATTTGCCATTATTTCAGTGCTCACTGCAAACAGGCACTTCTAGTGTGAAGGGAAGAAGTCTTCAGGGCAAGGACCATCATATTCAGTATTGCAAGGAACACAGATCTTACCCAAGGACACTGAGTTCGGCTGTTATGTTACCAAAAAATGCAAGAGGATTTCTTGTGTAGATCATGATTAACTTGGTTTTAGCACTGTATTTTCAACAACATTCACAGAATGTTAGGAGTTGGAAGGGACCTCCAGAGATCCTGAGGTCCAACCCTCCTGCCAAAGCAGGATCATCTAGGGCAGGCCACATGGGAACACATCCAGGTTGGGTTTGAAAGTCTCTGGAGCAGACTCCACAACCTCCAGTACTCCTCACCCTCAGAATAAAGAAGTTTCTCCTCACATTGAGGTGGAACTTCCTGTGTTCTAGCTTATATCCATTATTCCTTGTTCTGTTACCAGGTGCTACTGAAAGGAACCTGTCCCATTCCTCTTGACACCCATCCCTCAGATATTTATAGACATTAGTAAGATCCCTGCTCAGCCTTCTCTTCTCCGGACTAAAAGTCCTAGTTCCCTCAGTCTTTCTTCATAGGAGTGATGTTCAAGTCCCTTAATCATCCTTGTAGCTCTTCACTGGATTATCTCCAGTAGATTCCCTTAGTAAAATCCATGTTGGCTACTCCTGATAACCTTCTTTTCTTTCACATGGTTAGAGATGCTTTCCAGAATGAGCTGCTCCATCACCTTACCAGGGATGGAGGTGAGGCTGACCGGTCTGTAGCTGCCTGGGTCTTCCTTCTTTTGAAGACTGAAGTAACAGTGACTTTTTCTTTGCAGCAGTTGGTTTGCCTCTGGGCTGGGAATCCCTGTGTCCCTAAAGAGGGAGACACAGTGCGCTCACAATTTACAAATGAGCACATGCACTGACACCTGCACCAAAGTTGTTCCCTCTATCTTCTCAATTCAAGCAATTTCCTTACACTGCCCACCAATAAAGACAGACTTGTTTTCAAAATACTTTGTGAAATCTATATTAGACAGAAAGTCTTGGAGTTCTTTTCTCCTTTCAAAAGCAAAGAGTCAGGCTCATAGTCAAAATCACCTTCAACCAAACCCCCACTGTCAGACAAGAGCATCATTGTGGGTTTTGGATTGATGAACTACTGTATTTTAGTTTTCCTGCCAAAGCAACATGGGTCTCATCAGCAGGAAAGAGAATAGAGTGAGACAGAGAAGAGAGGCAGCACAACACACTACACCTATGCAAGGGCTGCCAACAGAAAAAAGGGCACTCTCTCGAAGGGCAAAGACACAGATGTATTCGAAGGACAGGCAAAGGCGTGCGAGAGGAGAGAACAGAGACATGTTAACAGGGAATGCTTCTGGAGGTTTTTGTAAAGAGAAAATGCTGGTGAGAGCCAAGCAAAAACAATGGCAAGTTTTATCATGCACTCACCAAGGTGGCAGAATCAGTTTCAACAATTTTCTAGCAAGTGGCCCACGGCACAGTGACGGTTTTGAGCAACACAGTAGATGGACAAGTCTGAAGGAAGTGAGTTTGAGGGCCAAAGACTCATGCAGCTCTTCCCATGTCTATGCATGTTTTGACATGAACTTTTGTTTTTTAATTGTAACGTTTGTGGCAATGACCTCATCAGGTACCAGCTTCCATCTTGTGGGTCTGTGATTCTCCCTGTCTTCTTTTCCATCCTGCTGAAACATTAGACAGCAGTGTTTCCTGCCTCAGGCTACATCCCCTGCCCCCTTTGAAGAGGCTCTTCCTTTGCCCTGTGCTCTCCCTAGCCCAGCCTCTATTGAGGTCTCACCGGCACCAAGAGCACTATGACTGCCTCCGCAAGTGCCTGCTTGCACTATGCCCTGGGCTTGTGCTTCTAAACCTGTGTGTTGGCCTTCATTCACATCATTAAAGCAGAAGAACAAAAGAGAAACAGGTACTACAGGAGAAGCCATCCCTCTATTTACTAAAACGGCTTAATTGTGCCCAACATTGTATCTTTATAACAGATCTACTTGTATGACAGCCCTTACATATCAGCATTCAGTGCCCTTAAAAACAAGGTTTAGAGGAACTTCATTTTAGTACCTGCCATTCTCGCACATGTGGATGTACACCCATGTGCACACACACACATGTAAGTAGGTACTTTCAGAGGGAGAGGGATTTAAGATTGAAAACTTATTTTAACTTATTTTAACTTTGATTTAAGACTTAAAGAGTTTAAGCCAGATTTATTTTGGGTGATAAGTATTTGTACGTCTAAGGGATAAATATTTTCTTGTAGTTTAACATCTCTTCCCTTTGATTTTCTCACACATGTTGTATTTATCTAACAGAGTACAAATACCAAAACAATGGAAGATCCAGGATTAACTCAGCAAATGCCATTAGATTTTGTGCAGGCATAGTATAAAAATGGCACAAAAAAAACTTTGAATTCTTAAGGATCATTTCCAGTGATTCATTTTCAAAACTAAGGGATTTTAAATACTTGAAAAATTCAATATATTTCACAAAGTCATTACATTTTGTACAGCTCTGAAATAATGCCAATTTTGGAACTTAATTTGTTAAAATGATAATAAACGAGAAGGCTGTCACTTGACAGAGGGAAAACTAGCTCTTTTTTCTGTTATCTGTTTTGCTGTAAGGTTAATTCTTTATATTTTATATTTAAATTAATTCGGATTTCTTTCATAATAGGGGCTTACTATATTATGGAATTAGTAAAGAAATGGGCAAAAAAGGCAGGAAGAGAATGAGGGGGAGGGAAGAGGGTAGGAAGAGATCAATTAAATAATTTTTTGTCAAAAATCAGATATGCACATATTTTAGTTTGGAGAGCATATGCTGCTCTTGATGTGGATCCAAAACCGAGGCAGTGCGTTGAACAAAATAAAACCAGCTCTGTAATTATTAGCAGAGACATATTTGTGAGGGCCATTTCCTGTAGAAAATGCCACTTCTATTTTCTTTCCTCTATCCTACTTGAATCCCCTTAGCAGAGAAGAGAAGGAAGAGACAAAGTTAGCATGCGTTTAAGTAATAAGCCATGACCAGTATCAGGCTTTTTATGAATTACTACACGCCTTGGAAAGTCCTGGAGGCACTGAGGCCTGCCAGAGCAGATGGTAGGTCTTCTCCTCTTGTATTGGCCACATTCACAAGTTTCAAAGAAAGCATGAGTAGCAAGCCAAAGTTGCCAGTGGATGCAATCTATAATCACTTTTTGTCCTGGATCAAGGCAAAGAAATCTAAGCAGAGCATGAAGGTATCTGGGACAGCAGAAGCTATGAGTGAAGTGCAAAGGCATCATCTGCCATGCTAAGGCACAAAATAATTCCGGTTTCATTAGCAGGTTGCTCAAAGATACTGTAACCTACAGAAATGAACACAGCACAAGGTGACAGAAATAAAGCTTGCCCTATTTCTCTATAAAGACATGGAAAAGCTATGGTGGGGGCAAGGGGTGATGGAAGCAAGCTGATGACTCAATCTTGATTTGAGAACTGCTGGCCTTCTTACCGTTGGTTGTATTTTCTACACCAGAGCTAAAGAAAGAAGAGACATGACTAGCTTAACAGATAATCAAAAGAAAAGTAATTACTTCAGGGACTATTTTTGGGATAGGGAAGTGGGGGAAAGACAACAAGAAAGTCACTATTCACTAGAATAAGAATAAAGCCATTTAGCAAACCAGGGACATACACCATTTCTTGGTGATTAAAAGGCCAAATTAAGTTTCAGAGATTGCAAATATGTGCTTGTAACAGTGTCTGGAAGACCATTTCCAAGCTCTTAAAACTCATCCAAAAATTGCCTTTTAAGTTTTGCAAACTTGTATGAACAGAAATGCCCATAGCCAGCTAGTAGAACTAAAGCATATTTTCTCCCTAGCTATTGTTTTGTGCTGTTTGCTGAAATTTCCTTCTCTTGCTGTCCTGTTTCTCTTTAAGACAGGAAGTAGGAGGATCAAGAGTTTTTATACAGCCTGATGACCCCTCATCGGGGCACATAAATGTGACCCTGAAAAGAGTTACCAGGAACACTAAGAAATTAGTCAGACACATACAGTAACTTATTTGACACTACCCCTTCCCATCAGTATGCCACCATAGTGCTGTCTGTATCAACTGTACCTAAGAGATGCCACAGGAGATGCTTGCATGCCATGATGCTACTCTCATCCCTTGAGTGGTCTACAAAATGCAAATGGTAACTTGCCAAGAAGAATCCAGGACAGCTCTTTTGTGGAACCTCCACTTTCAAGGTTCAAACGCCTCCCAGTAAGGTAGATGGAGAGGTGTACTCACCTCTGCACGTGTATTCACTTCATGTATTTTGTCTCCAATGAGGAAAAAATATCCAAATGGCCAAAAGAACTGAAAGTATTTCTATCTGCATAGTGGCTTAATCCACAGGGCTCTATAGGGCCCAGAGGGATCCTTGCTAGATCTGAGATTATGTCAGTACAGAAAAAAACTTTTCACCAAGGAAAACTCTGTATAGGAAGGAAAATGAGAGAACACTTCTGCTGCAATCAAACTGCTCCAGAAACGTGGAAAACAGCTCTTAAAAGGTGAGGATTTTAAAATTGCCATCCAGCCCATTTTCATACTTTCTAAAATGCAATTTCATATTATTTTCATTTACATGAGAACATCCAACAACTCCAGTAGGCTCAGGAGGCCACTGCATTAGTCATGGTGCAAATACACACAAAGACATGACCACCGCCCAGAGAACTTTTTATCAGCTCCTAGTTAACCTCCTCTTGATCCTTGAAGCCAGAATAATCAATAGGTCTCTGTTCTGACTTTTAATTCATTCAGCTAGGGGAGGAGACCTTATTTGGAAAAAAAAAAAAGAATATGACTCCCAAACTCTCTTCTGTATGGGACAGCACTCCAGCAAAACCAAAAAACTGGCTCTGCCGAATCACTCTTGCACTAAATAACCAACTCTCCTTATACAGCATCTGCTCTGTGAGAGGACTTTCATTTGTTTTTGCTATCATGAATAGTCAAGAATTCAGTATCACATGAATGGAAACCTTCTAGAAAACTTAAGTGTGCTTATCGTGCCTTGATGAATGGCTTCCTGTTATACTGTTATAAAATACAGTGATATAGCTCTAACTTTACTGTGATTAACCCCCATGCCCAGAGTTGACAGGAATATTCTCCACCCTGAAGAAAATCTCTGTTGACACACTGGCTAAAAAAGCTGGGATTTTCAAAAGGCCCATTGACTCTCAGTGTAAATTCAACTCTTAATGCACCTTAGGCACGTCTGAACATCAACATTCTAAACTCATCTCTGTACAAGTAGTGTATCTAAATCCAAATTGAATGGGTAGAACCCCCCCTATGGCAGTTTAACCCATAACGCCTTCCTCTACTCTCTGTTACAATCTAAGGATTGCTTTTGTTTGAGGAAAGGAGGCAAGAAAACACTCCTCACGAGCACTCTCAGCGGTTCCACGGAGGACAGAGCTGGCTGCATGCATTGCTGGATGAGTACTTTGGAAGCTTAGCACAGGAGAAATAGGATGACATCAAGGGCAGTGACTGGGTAAGTGTAAGAGCAGGTATGAAAAGAGAGAGGTGGTGTAATTAAGGGATGAATTGAAGTAGTGGTGCCCCATGGATTTTAGATAATAGATGTCATTAAGGGTGATTCAGAAGATTGAATTGTACAACACAAATCAGTGTGGAAGCCGTGGAATAAACCAGGTAGAGAGAAGCATCACTTCTCTACTTATGGCAGAGAAGTGTTGGTGTGCTTTGTGCGCTGCCATCTCTAAAAGGGACTGAGCTAACAAGAGAGATGATTAGTTTTCTAGGGGCAGAGGTTAAGGATGTTAGCGAGAGGGTTGATATGTTATAGTCAAGAGAACTGGGAATGAATCCTGTATTTGTGCATGTGGAAATTAAATGATAACAGAAAGGCAGTGAGAGATGTTTTAAAAGAGGTTGGGACTTGAAAGGAGAGAAAACTAGATTTTTGGTGTCGTTCTAGTTCTTCATATAAAAATTCCTAGTTCTTCATATAAAAATTCCTAAGTAAATCCTGGCAAACTTGCCCATGCAAATGGCTTTTTGGCTGCTACCATTTGCAAATGTTAGATTAAGACAGCAAAATCTAACTGGCTTCAGCTTTGACTTACTGCGGAATACTGCGGAGAAGGCTGGGGGACACAGGGACAGACCGCACATTACATGATTTTGAGGCCAATCTCATTTTATAGAGCACCTTTGTTCTCCAAGCTAAATAAAATGGGTTGCAGGCAGTGCATGAGACATCAGCAGGGAAGTCAGTGGCAGCCCACGACAGCTATCGTGTGCTCAGCAATGTGTGTTATATCATGGACATCAACATAATTTATAAGAGCAAGGTAATTGTTGGCTAGAAAACTGCAATAATCACCTTCCTTTTCTGAGAAGGTTTTATTGTCTCCAGCATCTGTTGTCTGAGATTTGGGCCAAAGCTTCCACTTGCCTCTCTTCTTGAATCTGCAATGGCTTAGCACAGCCACCGCAAGTTATTTGGCCTCTGAAGGTAGCAGAGCAGGTACAGTGGCTGAAAACCTCTCACTCCTTAAGTATGCTGATCCTCTACTGACATCATCCTTCAAAGCATGCCATTAGCACCGAATGTGGCTACCAGCTGTGCAGCTGCAGCCCAGGACCTGCGTGGCACTTCCCAGTGTTGCGCAGCAGTTCTGACATCAGGGCCAAGGAATATGAAGGAGAAGCAGAACGGTTTCTGTGTAGTCTCAGGCTTAAGACCTTACTCAGATATGTCTGAAAGAAGCTGCAAGATGCCCTGCCAGTAGCCCTTCAGTGAATCAGAGAAATGTTAAGTATTTTAAGGTAGTTGATGAGCCAGCTTGGTAGTCTCAGCTCTGAACAGCTAGCCATTCCTTAGCTTGTCATTCTCTTCTGTCATCACCTCTAGCACGAAAAGCCACCAAGACAAAACTACAAGTTGTCCATTTGCTTCTTTTGTGATTCTGTTTGCCAGGCAAAGAGAACTCTGGGGAAGAGATGTTTTAGTGCTTTGTGCAACTACATAGCCTATATAGGAACTATGTAGACTATATAGGAACTTATGAAACGGGGAAAAGAAAGCTTGACAAAAATCTAAGTCAGAATTTAACCTCAGAGATAAGAATGTTTTGTTTAGCAAATGATGGAAAGATAGGAAAAAGGTAGCACACCTGCAAAACGCGATACTGAAGTAATCAAAAGAAATAACATGGTGCAGAAGTAGGCAGAAGGGGGAAAATAAAAGTAATAAAAGCTTTAAATCTTGCTTTGATCTTTAATGCT
>NC_087283.1:13330000-13412500 GCF_015220805.1 Pogoniulus pusillus
ATCTTGCTGGAGCAAAGGGAATTACAAAGAGCTTTCAAGGCTTGAAAAGATGCTTTAGCCTGATCAATTTAAGACTAGTCTAGTTTTTCCAGTTAATATAATTATGTAGAATTATATAACAGCTCACATTATTGAGGTAAATTGTACTTTATCATCACAAAAACTGCATTTTTGAAGTTAAACTGCTTTTCCATGTATAACGCAGTAAAGTCCTTATATTGAATTACATCTGTAAACTTTCAGGGCTTTATCCTGCCCAGACTTATGCTTTGCATAAGTCTTATTTTCACAAAACACCAAGAAGAAAAGTAGTGGAGGAAGGCTTTCTCACATAATTTGCTTAACATGAAGGGTTGTCATCTAGGTTTTGGGGCTGAAGGTCCAGGCAGAACACTTGGTGGGGTGAGATCTTGGAGCAGGAGACAGTCCAGCAGCACAACTTCACACACATTGCTGCTGGAAATGCTCACATACCTGGGTGGACAATTAGATGCACTGGGCAGGTTAAACTTGCATGACTGACACATGAGAGGCAGATAATTACTCAAGGTCTCGTTGACCTTGACAGTATTGCACAGTAACCTTTTCATAAGGATAAACTGTGCTTGGACAGGCATTTCAATATCATGTGCACACATCTGTTTACTGCCTTTGGTGCCATGAAAGCCTCTTTTGGACAAGGAGGTCTAAGAAGAATATCACACTCACTTTTCCTTCCTGCTCTAGACTGTTCCCACGTTTCCCCATTTCTGCCCTGTGCTTCAGCATAAATTCATATTTAATAGTGCAAGGTAAACAGCAATTCTATGGCATTAACTCCCACTCATACTGTTAAGCTAACCATGAAGTACTTGTAGGGTGATCCTAAGCAAGACTTTCATACTTTGTTGTACTAAAAACATTAATTAAAATCCCTAATAAAGCTCAGTGTGACAGACTCCAAGGGAATTCTTGCTGGGGCTTGAACTAAGAAGAAGATGTGCCCGTGTAATATATTTGCAGTTTTATGAAATTCTGGGGGGGTGGTGCTAGAAGCGGAGTGCAGACTCAGCCAACAGTGTTACACCCTAAAAAGCAAAGATTCCTTTCTGTAAAATTTCAAATATACACACACCTATGCCACTTACAGCTGTCAATCACCATCTTTTTATAGAAGGACCTGGAGACAGACTTCCAGCAAAACAGGAGTTCATCAGTATCAGGGCACTACTTTTCTTTATTTTACCAACCTGGTAAAAGTAGCCACCAGCAGACAGGAAGAAATCTAAACCGGCTTGAAACATCCACAGATGCACCAACAGGACAAACAAGCTTGAGAAAGTCGAGTTTTCCCAGACCTATTTTGCCATCAGTACTTTGAGGGGAGTTAAGGATACAGGAAAAGAAAAATATTCAGAAGTGATTATTCAGCCGAAAGGACTTATGCTCCTAATTGCTCATGTGCCTTTCAAAGTTCTCTGCAGCTCTTTGCATTCAATTTTCTCTTATTTTGAAGATCAAAACAATGACGCAAAGTGCCCCTATTTAACTTAAGTGCTCTGACAAGACACACAGCCTATTCTGCAGCATTTCTGCTGTATGTAGCCATCAGAAAATCACATATTTATTATGCATACAGAGTTCTCTCTTGATTGGAAAGTGTTTTCCATATTTTGCAGGGCACCCCAGCTCTGCAGCCAACAACATGGCTCCTCCGTGACAGACAGGGCACAGGTACTCACGGCAAGTCAAGGCAGCCTGCCCACACTGAGGCCCAGCCCATAGCCTCAACTCTCTTCTGAAGCCTGAAACAGGTGGAAAGACTCCAGAAAGACCATGCTCTTGGCCTTTTCCTGCTCAATTTCACAAGGTTAATGAGACCTGCAGAGGAATCACTGCTGGAGACGGGGCAACACGAGCCTTGTGAGCATCGCATCTGGAGTCCAGAGGCTCTTGCCTTTCCCATTTGCATTTGCTTCACACTCCCTCATATGGAGCAGGATCAGTGATTCCCTCTCCACTGCAAAGAGCCTGAAAAAGGACAGTGGATGAAATGGAGTAAAGGGGAAGAAGATTCTAACATGAAGTCTAGTTATTTTTTAATCTCATGCCTGAAATTTATAACATGATTCTTCCCCCTGAATAAGCAACTCTTCTGTCCCATCTAATTACAATGTGGAAAGCTGACTGCTACATGCAATGTCAAATTTACACTCATGTCTTTTATCGGGGTTTTCTTTCATATTGCTCTCTAAGCAGTGACATTGTAAGGAGATTAACTGCTTTATATGCCACACATTAAACAAATATACATGTATACAACACAGCTTTTAAGAGACTTCTCTTTTTTTTTCCAGGATAGCCTCTCCTATCTTTAAAGATTTTTAGCACCCTACCCCTCAAGCACTGGTCCATTACCACCATCAGGTTCCACATAGATCCAGTATGCATCTACACTGCCAATAAATCAGAAGAAGATAGTTTTATTATTCCTATTTCATGGAGAAATTGCTGATCAGCTCTGCTTATTATCTGGAATAAAGGTGAGAGGGAAAATAGTAGAGACCAACAAAATCAGGACAAGGCACACATTTCCCAGTGAAGACATCTTCTAAAGAGAAGTTCCTTCAGTGAGTTCCATTAATTTTCCCTTTATATTTATTCTAATGTTTTTTAAAGCTTTTTTCTCCCTGATTTCTACAGCTTACAAAATCCAAACCAAACTAACAGTGGTCAAAAACAAAGCACAACTTTCCCAAACACAGCACAACTCACAGAAATATCACTGGCCACTTCTCATTTATTCAGTGACATAAATTGGGTCAAATGTGTACATTTACCAAGGGACTGTCTACAAATAGTTCTTGTAAGCACCATAAGACTGCTTAGAGGAGCAGTTGTTGAAATGGATCCACAGGGCTATGATTTCAATATTTGGGATATAGGTGCACTGTTCCTTCCAACAGATCTAGCCAGTACTGAGCTGTGACACCCAACAAGAGATAACTTGAGTGTATGCACAGACAGTTCTTTGCCTTCAGGTTGAACATTACTTTCTTTGCTTTCCAAGGACTGAGTTGACTCTCTGTATTAGATTAATGTTTCACAGTTTTTTACTCACATACTTGTAGCACTGTCATCATATAAACCAGACAGGTAAGGGATGCTGAAGGAGTCTGACTGCCAATCCCTATCTGCCTTCCACTGCCTTCTTGCAACCCTGTGGAATGTCTTTTCTTTCAGCTTCATTTGTTATCCATCCCATCTTTTCCAAAACCTGTACTGCTTTTCCCAATTTCTATTGCTCTTCAGCACATTCTTGTCCTTGACTTTTCTAACACCCCTAGTTTCTCTGAAAGTTTCAATTTCTTAATTCTCTCCCTATCAAAGCCACTAAAACAAGGCTCTAGAGAATGATTGACCTTGTCATATGGGTTTGAAAAGAAGAGGTGTTTTTTTTAAACAGTATTATTACTGATTTAGCTGATGTGATATAGAAATAATAGGGCTGAAATTTAAATGCATGATGCAATTGTCCATCTTTTTTCTGTGCAAATAAGAAACCTGTATTCAAGCAATTCTGTGTTCAGCTGTTTTTCCAGCTGGGAAGATGGAAAAAATCAGAATATCCATTTACGCTCTGAAGAGGAAGCAACCAGTCTTTACACAACATAAATTAGTTTATCTAGATCTAATATTTTATATTTAATGTAGAAGCTGATCCAAGATCTTGGCTTCATACAGATGAAAAGCAGGCTGCTCACATATCGTTGAGCCATTCCTAGTTAACTACAGCTGAGACTGTGTTCAACGAAACTATTTCTATATGAAAAATACTAAGAGAAATAAAAACCACCTAAGTCTGAATTCAGTCAACATCCAAACCTTTCTTCTACCCAGATACCAGAACGATGGAAAAGCATTACACATGAGGTCTCAAAAGTTACTGAACAGGGGCTGGCCAGTGCTCATACAACCAGAAACATCAAAGTTTCATAGGATATTAGGGCTTGGAAGGGACCCAAGGAGATCATCAAGTCCAACCTCCCAACCCTCCTCCAGTATCTCCCTCTCTTACGATAGTAACTTCTGACAGTACAGGTTTTTCTCTGCCAGACAACATACTGTTTTGGGAACTAATCCCTTTTGCCCATAAACATTTCCTTGTCCTAGACACACAATTCTCCCCTGTCACTGTGAATGTAACAGCAGTTGATAATTGTGTTCAATCCTTCTCCAGTCCTATGCTGCAGTGACCACAGCTCACTCTGTCTTAGAGAGAGCTAAGGGACAATTAGAAAACAGAAACTAAATATCTAGGGTGATCATTCAAGAAACATGAGTTATTTTCTATGTGAAAATTACCACCATGCAAGTATCATAGTTTCAGCAAGGAGGATCACACCAAACTCCCTGAGAGAAATGAAGCTCCCTCATTACCCAGAAATCTGCATCATGTGCAGTCACCAGAAGCAGAAGCAAAGGACTGGCTAGGCCAAAACTTGCTGCAGGAACAGAAATGGAGCCTTCTCATTCCTATTCACTTGCTATAGCACCATGACAAGATTCTGTATCCTTCTCTGCAGTGCTATCCACAAAGCAAATAGTGCTGCAGCTGACTTCAAGTTGCTCTGCTTTATTCATGTTCACACATCCAGATATGCCTACACATACGCTGACACAGGGCCACATATTTTGGATATTTTCATCTGTTGCAACATTGCATAGACAGTAAATACATGCATCCTGCTAGAGTAAATCATCATTTTACAATGAATATATACCTAGATTATTACTGTAATGCTGATGTATGGAACCATTAGTATAAAAATGCAAGCAGGTGGTAAAAATGATGCAAAGATTCCCATAAAGTGAAAAACAAAACCCAAACTACTGTAGCAAACATAAGCACTGAGATAAGTAAATTAGTGATTATTTTGGAGATAAATTAGTGGGTAGATAGGAGTACATAAAGTATAAGTTGTTGCTGGTACCTTTTTCAGTTGGGAACTGTGAACTGCAGCTTCCAGAATCTATGTAGCATCAGTGCAATAATATGGATGGATATTTAAGACTAGGCTATGACCATGACTCTAAGGCAATTGCCTTCCATAGAAGTCAGCACACCAGCAAATTTCATCCTTATTAACTTTGCTGCTTTTATACATCACACTAATTAAAAACCCTACCATAAAAGTTGCTCTCAGATACTTTGCATAGAGTAAATATGCTGTGGGAATCCAATATAACTGCAAATTTACCTCTAACTAGAAAACAGTCAGTGACCCTGAAGAGATCAATTTTTAGGCAGCGGCACAAGGTATCCATGGAACAGGAAGATTAACTCTTCTCAGCATTACAAGACTCCCAAAGAAATCAAATCTTTGGAGAGAACATGCATCCAGAGTGGCTTTGGAATCCAGACCTAATATATGGAGAAACTTTCAAAGCAGGTCATTTATTTGACATAATTGTGCGAACATCCCTTTAAGCTGTGCAAACCAGAAAGATCATTTCAAAATATTAACTTATTTCTTGCTATCAACAACAATGCAATTAATTCCCCTCAATAAAGATTGTTTTTGCAAAAGAGCAATAAGGTGCCTCTGCAGGGGGCATCATTATCATTAAATAATCACACCCCAGGAGACGCGAAGCACTCTGCTGCACCATGTACATTTTAGTACTCCAGAGTATGATTAGTTTGTCTTAACCACACCCCAGCATAGCTAATTGGGAAAAGAATCCACAAACTGAGGAGATTTCTGTATTTATTTTATTATATTTTTGGAACCAACAGTAAAATTGGGAACTTCCCTGCCAGCCCCATAGAAAAGGTGGCCAGACCTGGCCCAGCCAGGCAACAGTTTCCTATACCTGCAGTCGAGACAGAAGGAGCTCATAATGCCAACGTGCTGTGGTAATGCCTGTTAATATTTGCATCCTCAAAACATTATGTGACTGAATTCCCATGCATAACAAGGAGTTATGACTTCAGGATGCTATGTTTTTCTGTAAAAACAAAACAGACCCAGCTGTCCTGAACATATATGCTTGAGAACAGACACACAATATTTTAATGGAATGGCTGCTTCTGATCTGCTGGATGTTTTATGTCTCTTTGGATAGTCTGCTGTGATGCATGGCAAACTTCTGGAAATGGATGGATTAACCTAATATGTATTTTCAGAAAATAGATAATTGCTTTGCATGGTGCCATAAATGTCCTGAGGACTTGGGGGTTGTTTGTTTGGTTTTTTTCCTGTTTGAAGCAGTAATCTTTAGCACAGAATGCATCCTGGAAATTAGATACTCCTGTTATGAATGGAAGTTACAATTATACTCTAGATCTGTCGATTTTCCCTTGCTAAAAAGAATGTGGAAGAAAATTATGGAGGAATCATGATTTTATACACAATTTGACTGTGAATAAAGCAGAAACCAGCTCATCATTTTGGAAATCAAATTCAAGCCAACCTGGAGAACCACAGGCATGACTTCAAAGGCAAGCACTTAGGCATAGGATCAGCACTGTATATCTAGAACCGTGTGTGAGGGGCTAAAGAAGCTCAATAACTATCCAGCGTGGGTCAGGTCTCACTACCGGAGAGCTACCAGCCATCTTCTAGATGCCCCCCACTAGTTTCTCTACATGTAAGGGAAGAGGGGCTGCAAGTGAATGGTACTTCTTCAGAGAAATGGTGGGGTCACCACCAAGATCTCCTCCTTGGCTGCTGAGGGTACATGCACACAGGACAAGGCCACGTGATAAGTGACAAAGATGACACTGTAGTCAGTTGAAGACTGAAAAAGTATGACCACAAGAAGTCCTTATTGCATGCAAACGCTCCAAGGGGAGGATATGACCAATAGACCTGTGCAGAGACAACTAGTGAGCAGCATTAGTTGCTGGTATTTCTAGCGTGGTCAGTCTCTATATTCAGTGCAGCCATCTCTGTCATCTGTTTCTTCTTATCAGTTCAGTGAAGAGACTGAACATTCTCTGTACTACTCTAGATGCACCCAGAGTTACCAAAGCGCCCTCGTTCCTCCTCAGCAGTGGAGAATTTTGCTGGGGGTGTGCACACCACTGCAGCTGAATTAGCAAAGCTTCTCCCGTCTACTGATCAGACCAAGCTGAACAATGGTTGTTCAAGAATAAAACAAAAATGAGAAAGGAATTAGAGATACAGGGATTCAGATGAAGCAAACAATGCCACATGCATGAGCAAGCAAGATACTTTTTGTTAACGCAGGTTACTTTATAATCAATATTTAAAGTAACTTTATCAGTAAGCATAACTGATACTTCATGACTATGGATGTGTAGGCAGTAAGCTATAGATTTATAAATACAAGGGTTATCATGACTTCAGTGTAGCAAGGCACAGCCGGTTTAAAATTGAAATTGTCAGATTTTATCAGTTATCTCTTCCCACAGGATAATGTAACTTTACAATTACTTAGCTCATAAAGAACTAATTTCATTCAGCTTCCAAGAAACACTTCCAAAATAGAAGTCTATGGCAAGATTTCTTGAGTGGTTGAATCATGAACAATAATGGTCATGCAGACTTTGAAGGAAAGTCTTGATAATGAGATTAATACCTGCAGGCTTCCCACACAAAGATTTTGTTTTATAAGCAATTAATAATAACTTCTTTTTTCTGGTTTTTTATGTATTACAAAAGAAAATAAGTTATTGATTTCAACTGCAAAAATAACTATTTGCATAACATTGTTGATTGTATGTTCTGCTAGCACAATCAGAATTAATTGGAGCCAAATATTTTATTATTTTTAAATGGGTAAAGATTTTATATATATTAGCATTTGTTTCTGATTAGAACAACAGTCTGTTTACTAGCACTATCAGGAGTACAGAGCAGATTACCATATTCAATCCACATTTATGGCATAAAGCCTGCCTGTTGGCACCTCAGTACCTGCTGGTGGCTAAACCTTTGAAAGCTTTCCTCAACTTTAAACACAACTATCACAGCTCTTGTTACACTCTAGGTATCGTGTCCTTAAATTAAGACTGAAACAGCAGACAGTATCTTTGGCAATTTAGCTACTTATTTCCATTTCATTTATCTGATGAGCCCCATTCTTCACTCTTGCATGTGGGAGAAAGTTCACCCTACAGAAGGGCAGCCAGAGCACCAATTTAGTCTATGTAAATAGCTGATGAAAGGAGATCAGCTGCCCTTATGTGGTGCTTCTACTCTCAGAAGGCAAGCAAGTCAGATGCTTACAAGTCAGTCAGTCTGGAGACATTCTTAGAATCATAGAATGGTTTGGATTGGAAGAGATCCCTAAAGGTCATCTAGTTCAACCACTCCTGCTGTAAGCAGAGACATCCTCAACTAGATCATATTGAATATCACTGGGGATGGGGCCTCAACCGCCTCCCTGGGCAACCTATTCTAGTGCTCCACCACCCTCATGGTAAAGAACTTGTTCCTAACAGCCAGTCTAAATCTACTCTTCACCTGCAGTAGGAGAAAGCTGCCATTCTGCAATGAAATGACATAATTCACACCATACTTGATCTTTCCCAGTTCAGTATGTTCCTAAGCTGGTGACATTTGCTATGAAGCCAAATATAAACCTTAATTTACCTGTAAATTGCATACACAATTATCATAAGTTACTTTTTTTGGTGAGGACAGCTTTTTTCTCATGTCAAGGCTTAGAGCTGGGCACTGGCAAGTGACAGATGCTCTCTATTAACCCTTCTCCCTTCCCAAAGAGGATACAAAGAGAATAAGGAAGAGAGACCTATTGTTTGAAAAAGGAAATTAAAACTATTTTAATGAAGATAATGGCAATAAAATATATTATATTTACAAAACCAATATCAAACCCAGACTCCCTGGATGGCAATTAGTCAAAATCACCACTGATGATGTGGCAGAAGTCACCGACTGAACTCAGCATCAGATGAAAACCAGATTCAGGTATTGCATACAGGAACTCATGAGTTGGAGTCAAAGACAGAATGGACAATGTCCTCCTTGGACATCAGCCACTGAATGAGAAGCAGCAAAAAGAAAAGCTTGACCCTTGTGATGACTCAACTTCATACCAAATATGATGTACATGGAGTGGAACAATACCTCATCGGTCAGTTTAGGGTCACCTGTCCTGTCCATTCCTCCTTGCAGGTGTGGCCTTTTACTCTGCAACCCCAATATGGTACAGGAGATTTAGCAGTGATCTTGCTCTGCACACCAACCTTTGGCACCAAGTAGAAACATCAAGTGCTACCACTGCTAGAAGCTGACACACTGAAAACGTGCTGTTAATTTCAAGAAGTGCAGTTACTTTGAGCTGAAAAGCAAAATCACTGAACAGAATTTGATCTATTCTAATTCAAACGGGGACATAGTTCAAATGGAAGAAGTAAGACAACGATACCACTTTTAAGTTGATGAACTAGTCATGTGCTCATTTAAAAAACAATATTCATACTCAAGCCCTCAGTCTGAGTAGACACCAAATCCTGTCTGGTTCCCAGACAGAAAGCCTTCATTCAGTAGCTTTTTTTTCTAAATGAATTCTTCATGATCCAAATGACTGACATCACACCAAGTGAGATCTCAGCTATGTTCGTCTGATGCTTCAGTCCTGCCACCAGCAACTGGACAGCGAGCATGCTGTGCTGGGCCAGGTGTCCATGAGAAACACAAGCCATCTTTTGCTGGAAACAGCAGCAGATGCTGTAGGTAGGAAAGAGGAGGAATACTGCTATATTAGATGGATCATTCTGTGTGCATGCTAAGAATTCACACAGTCTAAGAAATTATGGTTTAAAAAACAAGCTGCTGCCAGAACAGGATTCTGATCCCCTGTGGTTGGAGTTCCATGTTTCGTAGTGAGCTCCAGCAGCAGTAGCAGCACTTCCAGGATATGGAGTGACTTGGTTTTTCAGGGATGCAAACTAATTTATTTTTAACCCAGCTCTCCCCTGCTGAATTTAGTTGGAATTGGTTTCCTGAATTAAAAATGTCTAGGGAAGGTGGTCAAGGAACCAGACATGCAGTGCATCAGCTCTTGTGTTCCATTACATATATACACCTTAGGTTTCCCAGCTCAGTAATCTTCCTAATATTTGGGTTGTTGTTGGTTGGGCTTTAGGTTAGGGTTGTTTTTTTTCCTAGCTAGGTTATGCACAAATTTTGGACTGTCACCAACTCAGGAGAGGGATCTGTTTTCTCGTGTTTGCTTTCCCTGAACAGCTACAAGATGAAATAGATGCATTCAGAGAATTAACCAGAGATTTTCCACATCTTCCCACAATGATTAATACAAAATCAAGACAAGAAAGTAGAAGTGAGAGAGAACGTAAGTGTGTGAGTGTGTGCGTTTGTACAGATTCATGCGCATCATTTTAAAGGTAACTACTATTTAGGACTATGTGGTGCCCCAGTATTCTAACGGCTCAACTTACTAGTAGGAAAAAACATTTCAAACTCAAACAACTGTGTCAGGTTCTTGAATTTCAGCTGGTTTGAATATTTGAAATCCCTGATAGGCTGGGTAGTCATCCAACACGAATAGAAACAAAATAAAATGACATGAGACTAGTCCATGAGCAGATTAACTACAGGCACAGAAAGCACATGGGGCCGGGGGGGGGGGGGGGGGGGGAAGAAGCAGTAAGAAATTAAAGGAAAATTCTAAATACCTAATAAACCTGAGAATTTCATAAACATTCCACACAGAGGAAAGAAACAAAATATGGCAACTAAATTATGCATTCAGAATCGTATGCTTAACTGGGATACTTTGCACTTGGATTTTGGTGAATGCCGCTTTTAATTCCATTGCAGATGTTCGTATTCATAACACGGACTATGCCCAAATTTAGCCAATACCAAACTGCTTTTCTACATATACTGCAAATATTAAATCCCTACAAAAGAGGTCAGAATTTAAAAAGCAGAGCATGTAAACTGGACTGTGAAAGAGGAAAAGAAGAATAGATAGAAATAATTTTTTAGAGACACCAGTCCTTGGGAAAAATCTCTATTAGCAAATTATTAGCTGCTTCTCCAAATAATAAGATTTCTAATCAATATGCAAAAAGGGAGGGGGGAAATAAATAAATAAATGAAAATCAATTGCATTCCTCATTTTTTATACTTCTTCCCTTTGCTTTCATATTTTATGTACAGTAACTCACATTTTTCAGCCCACTGTGTAGCTATGAACTGAAATCAAACATTCAGACAGTAAATGAAGCTGCAGTTTGTATTTATAATGCTCCTATAACTATGTATATATATATTATACAATCTCAATGTCTGTTAAAAGGAAAAAAAAGAAGAAGCCAGTTCAATAGAAGGAGATCATTTTATTAAAAAATCATGAATGCAACTGCACTCATTCAACCTTAGAAATGTTTTGATGGCTTTTCAGCACTGCAATATATTTAGATGGGAGTATGTCATTAATATAAACAGCAGAATAGGAACTATTATACTAACACAATTTAAAACTGAGCAAACCTGAGTATTTGATTAAAGTTTTTGTACATTTATACACTTGAACAGGTAACATAGAAGCATAATATTTTTGTTTATTTTTAATTTGTCAGAAGTATTACACCTGAAAAGCTAAATTTTCAGTAGTTTGTATTTAGAAATTAGAAATCTGGTCCTGCAGAAGCTTATTTAGTCTGATTTTTTCCAGCCTATTCTGAATTTCAAGAGAAGTCGGAAACAAAAAGTAGCAAAGCAGCAGACTGTGCAAATCACCTCCTTTGTTACAAGGCAATGCTACATGTGCCGAGTTTGAGTCACTGTACATTTGGTAAAGTTCAGGGATAAAAACAAAGTCCAATTCCATATATATAGATAAAATGGATATAACATTTTCTTTCTAGAAGATTTGCGAATATGGCCACTAAGGTCACGCATTAATACATAGCCTAGCCTTTAATGGATGTGTTTATTTTTCTAGGCTGAATAATTAGCCAAGCATTTTTGCCCAGAATAACATTGCATTACACAAATGCAGGGAATTGCTAACTAAAAACAATTTAAATTACACCTCACATGCAGTATGTGCTATAACTGTGCTCCCATCTCTAGGATATTAGGGGTAAATTTTTTAAGCAGTGCACAGGATATAATCTTGTTATTTGCTAACTGGATTTCTGTGCTTAAGACTCACACACTGCTTTGAAAAATTACCCCTTCAGAAGACTGACCTGGGTGAGGAATGAGAGTTTTAAACCTGGATTGAAACAGAAGTTGTAACCTAGCTTGGCAGCAGAGGCTGGCTTAGCAAAATGACTTACTGTAGTTATGCTAGCGTTTGAATGGCCAAATTAAAGAAACTAATTCTTATTCTAATCACATCCAGTGGAATTCTGATATGCTGACACCCAAAATTATGGCTCTGTCATTAGAAAGAGAATGAGTGGGAATGTTTTGAAATTTTTTTCAGTAAATTATGAAATAGACAGTGGCCTAAATGACAAGATATGACACTTTTGTTTTTTGATTATACAATTAAAAGTTTTTAGCACTAGGCTTAATTGCAAGGGTGAATTGCATCAGAGTGGATCTAATCCAAATGAAATACCTTTAAGATTCTTACTTCTTCAACTATCAGAGATCTATCATGTCTACTGCGTGAAGCCTCATTTTCATGTTAGAACAGATGGGCAAAATTGTCATTAACAGAAACTGACAACTCTAAAACTGAAATATAGATTTAGAAAGGAATCTAATGAATTAAATCAATGTTATTGCAATGAAAGCCAAAGAAATTAATAGTGATTTGTAAAGTTACCCTGTATGTTAACCTCGGTATATTTTAGTCAGTGTGATTTTAACATTCACAATACCTTTTCAGATTCATTGTTAATGTCTTACTGCATAATACACTCTTGTCTTCATATATCACCCGCTCCTAGGAGACTAGAGGACTTTGGGCTCCATTCAACCACATCAGGCTGTGAGATGCTAAGGAAGATAACAAATCCAAATTTAGGTGCATTTCCCCTTGTTCTGCAGAGCAGAGAGAATGGCACTATGGTCTTTCATGAACTTCCAAAGCGGACTCCTATGTTTACACCTTCCTAATGAAAATTGTTTGCTAGGTTGAAGTGAGTTGGAGTGACTTCAAGTCAAGGCTCGGGTTTTTGGTAAGTTTCACATATGTCATATGTGCTTTGGTAAGCACATATGTCATCTACTTTCAGGTCAGTAGCTCCCAAATAAAATACTTTTTAGCTAATATGTATTGCTAGATGTGAGGAGTTTTTGTCATTTGTATTTCTAACGTAACTGTTAAGATTTCTGATATAGCACATATACAGCCCTGAATGAGGATGAGCACTTTCACATTGTCCAAGGACACTTTGTTGTGAAACTATGGAAGCTAGAAGGCAATGCATCAGATGGATGTAAATTAATTAGCATAATCACAAGACTCATCACAAGTTGCAGGAGGCGCAGAAGCAGCACACCCAAAAGCCCTCCCAGGCCAGATGCCTGCAGACTGTACCAGTCAGAACTGTTCTTGCTCTGACCATGCTCACAAAGCTTCACCACTCCTGGTTTAGGCACCTTTCTACAAGATAACTGTTTTCCATTTAACCCTTTTTATTTCTCAAAGAAGGTGGTCTTTTTTTCTTGCAGACTACCAAAAATAAGCAATTTTTATATACAACCTCTTTATTTTTGCATCTTTGGGGAGATGCTGGTGCTTCTTTTTTAAGTAGCACCAGTGTTTATTCATCTTGGAAGGCTAAAAATAAAGTAAACAAAACACATTTATAAACTTCACAGATGAAAGCAAATGCCAGAAGTTGGTGCTGAAAGTTCTCACCCATCAGCCTGATGGAGAATTCAACAAGAGAACTGAGATTTCTGCTACTCATGGTATTGAACTGGGTTTAACAAACAGGGAAGAACACAAACTGCTTAGTGTCTTGCTCAGTAACAGCAAGTCTTGAGGTGGGGAGGAAAGGCAATGTTCAAGCAGAATACTCCAAAGCCTCACTTTCACAGAAAACAGAATTGCAGAAAACAGTGTTGGAAGAGATCATCCAGTCCAACCCATCCAGTTCACAGCACCTCTTGACACCTCTGCTTTTCTAAACCCAGTAGACTCACTGCATCTTGCTTTTTCACTTTCTTTTGCTAGTGGGCAAAACACAAGAAGTTAGAAGGAGCTTGTAGTTTGCATCACACTAGTCAGCATGGAGAGAGAACACTCTCTTCCCCTCATCCTAATTTTGACT
This sequence comes from Pogoniulus pusillus, assembly GCF_015220805.1. Lineage (NCBI taxonomy): Eukaryota > Metazoa > Chordata > Aves > Piciformes > Lybiidae > Pogoniulus > Pogoniulus pusillus. The sequence continues at coordinate 13,344,243 of NC_087283.1, forward strand.
GAGTCACCGAAAAGCAAAACATATCACTGCGGTTTCTACTGAGATACTTAAAGAACCTCCAAATATATTCATGATACTGGGTCTGGAATTTGCTTAAGGATATAGTCCTAGGATCTTGTCCGACACGACTGAACAGTCATCAGCTGACTGACAACTCACTCACCATACATGCATGCAAAATAGGAAACAAACATCAACTGTTTTGAAAAATAAGGTCTGTGAGAGAGAAAGAATCAGAAAATTATTTCCAAAGCTCAGAGACTTAATAATGAAGGCAGTGTTCAAAAGATACTTAAAGAGCATTACAGACAGAGTAAGGGTTTAGAGCGCTATTTTTAGTGATGTTCAATAAAACATGCATCTGCTATATGTTTTTGATTTCACGAGGAAGCTTTTTCTTCGTGACACTACAGTGGGCTTGTCAAACTTCAGTCTAGTACAAATCATTTGATTGAAGAGTGCGACAGAGACACAAACAACAGGATCCCACCTCCAGAAAGCTCTTTTTGTTTCAAAAAAAATTTCCATTTGGATTGAGAGGCTGAGGATCAAGCCAAGTAAAAATACAGCATGCCACTGAAATGGAGATGTTTTATTAAGAGCAATCTCTTGCCAGCAATATGCGTTATTCTCCCCACATGTAGCAAACTTGCCCATACATTTTTTAAATGCAACTAACCTTTGTTTATTAAACAAATCAATCTGAAGTAGAAATTGTGAATTTAATTGCAGTTTTTCATTTAACAAGGCATCATGAAGATCTGGCTGGAACTTTACCCTGCACGTTCCTGGGGGCTAAACCCTTCAGACCCAGTCAGGCTCCCCAGATTTGCCCCCTTCTCCCTATGCTGGCAGAGCACCACAGCCAGTTTTTAGGTATTCATCACACCCTTCACCTTGACTGACTTGCTCATGCATTCGCTACCCCCTATTTACATACATTACGCCCACCCGTGCGAGGTGCCAGCCGCGTGTTTCCGCAGGCTCGGCTGCCCAGCCTTTCGCTCCCACCCATGCTGGGTGCAAGCACCCTGGCTCTCACAGTGGGTGGGGGCACCTCAAGCCCCTGTGCCAGGCATACAGGGCAGGAGACAGAGCCAGGAAGGGGCGCACCATCTCTGTGGCAGGGCTCAGTTCAGTGCTGTGTGCCACAGCAACTGCCTCCCTCAAAATGCATGCGAGGCGGTGATCTATTCTGCTCCGTATGATTAGTGCCAGACTAACTGTTCAAAGGGAAGCCAATGCTCCTTTGCTAATTTAGTCACATACAATATTAGATCTTTGAAATATGCCTTATGTACAGCCTGCATTACCTTTTACAGACAAATACAAAAACATGGTCAACATTTGCAGTAAAATTATCATAGAAATGCCATCTGAAACCTTATTTCCTTTTACAATGTGCATTTCACAAATAACTTGTATTAAAATTATGTTTTACAGGGCAGAAATAGAAAACAAATACTCCTAGTAATTTAAACAGGCATTTGCATAACATGACTAAAAACATGGTAAAGAGTTCTGCAGCTGCAAGAGTGAGGTAAAAATACAGAGACAGTGATTTTAACACAATGTCAAACTGTCTTTTAGCTGTCATAATTAGTGAGTTAAAGTGTGCTTTCATCAAAATCAGTCTAACTAAGATTACTATTATTGTTCTCATGCACTGCTTCCTGCTTGTTAAATAGCATAATATTAGTAACAGGTACACCACAATCTCAGGAAAATCTTTTCATTGAACTATCGCCCAAAAATATTACCTTCTTCAAGCCTTTGGCTTTCAAAGCCCACTTCCTGTAATGACAGATTGTTACTTAGCAAGCTCTACCACTGCTCAAAGTGCTTTCATATTAATTATGTCACATGTTTAAAAACTGGATTACCCAGGGATGCTGGGGAATTTACAGAGCAGGGCGATGGCCCAACCCAGCGTCTTTGGGGACCTTGGAGTGCTGGAGAAGGGTCCTGGACAAGAGGCTGCTCTCGGTACATGAAGCGACTTGGAGGAAGGAGCCAGTCATGTCTGGGGTGAAATGATAAGTAATTAGGGAAATATTTGCTCCAGGAATAACAGAGGAAATTAAGGCAGATGTATGAGGGCTGAGAGTGCAACTGGGGGCAAATCTTGCTGGAGGAGGGAAGGGGAGAAGCAGTGATCACTCCCTGAGAACTGAAATAAGATTATCAATGTACATCAGATCCCAACTCGGATGAAATTGGATTAGGTATTTTATGCCTTTTGGCACAAAAGCCTTACATGGAGGACTTTTCTGACAGTCTATAGGAACTTGCAGTCTCACTTTAAAAATAAAAATCATGCTATTCTCTACAACACAGAGATTCTTAAATATTTAAAAGCCTTCTCCATTGGTTGTTCATCAGATTGATTATGATGCATATTTCAGCAGTTTTTTTTCCCAAAAATGCTCATCAGAGGATCAAGAAATGAGGTGTTCTGTGTGCTCTACATTGATTCACACTATTTCATTTTAATTCCAAAATACTGAATTCAGAAAACTGCCAAGAAAACAAAGCAGGAAATGTTTGTGTTTTGCTGTGTGTTGCATATGCTCTATGGTAACCAAGAACACAAAAGAAATAGATGATGCTGCATTCCTCAGTCTATCACTCACTAGCTAGTAAGCACAGGAATAAAAACCAGTAGCACAGCAGAACTGTAACTTCCCTCAGAGTATTTGCCTATTTTTCCTTCTACCTTGATAACATAAAACCTCCAGGTTTCTCACACTACTTGTTTGAGCTCTCTCATTCAAATGAAATTTGAGTATAATTTCATCACCATGCATATCTCTTGATAACTATCCTCAAACTAGTCCAGAAAGTTTTACAAACCTTTGTGAAGGTCTTGGATTAAAAAAGGTCTGTGTGCCTTTGCTTTGTGAGGAAACTTCATCACCAAGTAATTTTGTTTAGTTTGTACTTTCCATGATTGGTCAAATGCCTCTTATCACTACATAAATCTCACATTCATATCACCTTTAAGGCATTGTTTTCCTCCTGTGTTATTTTCTCTACAAAACTATCTTCACAAAGCACGGTACCAGTAATTGGATGAGTTTATTAGTGATATCTTAGTGATTAAGAGGAACAGAAATGTATTCTTGACACTGCACAAGCCAGGAACTGGCTTTAGGATATTGAGGTCTATTTAGCTAGAGTGCAACTCATTACAGAAGTCAATGTAGTTTCTTCCCTAGGGCTTTCTTATCCTTCCTCCTACCCAAAGTAAACCTTTATGTGGGAAAAGCCTTCTAGGGATTTTCCACCCCACTCTTCTATGTTTAAAAATAGATATTAATGTACTATAGTGGTTCTAATTTTGGTTTTATTCTAACAGAAGACCATGGAACAAAAGCAGACTTATTTAATTCCATTAATATTAAAGGCAGGTAAACACTGATACCTTTCATGTGTCATCAGCAGTCTTGAGGCTAATCAAGAATGCTTATGTTTGAGGCTACACTATGAAAAAAATTGAAGCTGATTTCTCTTCAATGAAGCCAGTGCAGTTTTATCAATGATGAAATCTGTGTGAACAGTAACACTTTTTGCTACTCAGCCCATTAGCTAAAATGGTTAGAAATGCCTGTGCTTTTAGTGAACTCCAGATACTTTGGGAATAAAGATTTTTCCAACAAAGCGATGAAAGGTGATCATAGGTGTTAATATGCACTACTGAAAAGCAAAAGCAAATACCAAACATTTGGGAAGAGCTACTTCTCAGCCAAAGAAGAATAATTGCAACAGAAAACCAAAGGTGAGCACCCTAGTCAAGTCCCTTTTCTGCCTCGCCGCAGTGCACTTTAAGGACACATAAAGGGTATTCTACAGAAGAAATACTTTAGGAACAAAAAAAAGGCCTCAAAAATAAACCCAGGAAGACAAAATCAGCTTTTCAGTAGTATATGTCAGTTTTTTGCCCCACATCTAAGCAGTTCAAATGAACTTGCATTCAGACGTTACTGGATATTGGTGCCATGGCATTTATATTTCCAAGTATGCAAGGAACACGTGCACAGTAGCAGAAGCACCAGGTCTAGAGGGCACCATTATATTCCTATTTGTTTCCCCAGTTACAGCAGGCTACAAATGCTTGCTATTGATTGTTATTTGTCTCACATCGCAGACATTCAGCCCTAGAATTTTTATCTTTCATTTGTAATTTTTCTGTTTTAATATTCTCTGTCACTGAGAATGCTGCCAGTCTGATTAATCCTAGATTGCATCCCTCCACTTGAAACAGTTTGCACCCAAATCAATTTGGTGTAAAACATTTATGACCCAAATTTCACCCAGAACTTGAGAAATTAGAAATAGCAAAGAATTCACAAGTGCCAGAAATCCACCTCCAAGCAGTAATCTTTTGCTGTTTGCACCTCCCAGACCACATGAAATTCAGTGGGCAAAGACAGAGACCCTACTCATCTCTCCTTTGTGTTTGCAACTCCAACTGCTGCTCTGAATTGATAAACCATTATTGATGTTAGAGATCAATGAGATTAAGCATGTGCTTAACTTTAATCACATAAATAAGTCAATTTCTGAATCTAGGCAGCATTATTCATCACTGGGCAGAACTGAGATCTTTCTGGATAATTAACACTTCATTTGCTTTGCCATGGTCAGTGGTTCACATGTATGGCATGAAGATTACATGTATTAAGAGTTAAGTCAAAAATTTAAAGTCAAGTATATTCTTAAGTTTATCATATCAGGCAGCAACTGCCATTGTTTAGTCTGCTTTGCTATAGTGATGAGATGCAAGTCTACAAAGAGTCAAGTGGGAGAATGAGATCTGGTCAGAGGGCGTGTGTGAATTAGTATTTGTGTAATTAACCAAGCTGTATGAATTCCATGGTTGGATTCAGTTTTCCTTCCCATTAACATTCTTTTATACTTTCAGTATAAAAGTCTTGAATTGAACACTGAACAGTTCTTTTATTCTATTCACACACACAAAAATTATATATATATATATATATATATCACAGTATCACAGTATCACAGTATCACCAAGGTTGGAATATATAGTTAAGCTGTTGTGTTACCAGAATTTACATCAGGTAGAAAAGACCCTTGTGCAAAACATCTGATCATTTTGTGAGAGTTGGTTTTGTTTTTTTTTTACATCATAAAGGTAAGCATATTTGACACCTTAGGAAAATTTTGTCTGAATTTCTATTTATTTGAGTGCAGACTAAATGCTGCTTTACTGTTTAGTGTGTCCAGAGAAGGGCAACAAAGCTGGTGAAGGGCCTGGAGCATAAACCCTATGAGAAGAGGCTGAGGGAACTGGGGTTGTTTAGCCTGAAGAGGAGGCTCAGGGGTGATCTTATTACTGTCTACAGCTACCTGAAGGGACATTGTAGCCAGGTGGGGGGTGGCCTCTTCTCCCAGGCAACCAGCAACAGAACAAGGGGACAGAGTCTCAAGTTGTGCCGGGGTAGGTATAGGCTGGATGTTAGGAGGAAGCTCTTCACAGAGAGAGTGATTTCCCATTGGAATGGGCTGCCCAGGGAGGTGGTGGAGGCACCGTCCCTGGACGTCTTCAAGAAAAGACTGGATGAGGCACTTAGTGCCATGGTCTAGTTGACTGGATAGGTCTGGGTGCTAGGTTGGACTGGATGATCTTGGAGGTCTCTTCCAACCTGGTTGATTCTATGATTCTATGATTCATTAATTACCGCTATTGATGAATGCATTTTAAGAAGTTGAGGAAGTTTTGAAGCCACTTTTTTAGTGATACAAGAAATCTCTCAAGTTTTGAAGAGCATCACCATGATTAAACAAACACTCATTTTATGCTTTAATTTTAACTCAGCTGAGTCAACAAGACGGAGTGGTAAAGAAGTCTTAGTGGATAAAATTATCCGAGAAGCAGCAAACATGACTGAAGAAAATACAAAACTTGCAAATTCTTTTGTTTTACTCTAATTGCTTAGAAATCAACTGCTACAGGATATAAATATCTGAATTGATTTTCAATGCCAGACACCACAAATCTGAAAGGGAAAATTATATTTTCTTAAATTGACAAACTCCATTAAAGCTCTGCATGCATTTCGATCCCACTGAAGCAAACTTTAATGTTCTGTGTTGCGGAACACAAGACCCTGTGCATCTCCTGACCCATTTGTCTATCACTCATGGACAGAGGACTGCGTGATCATTTGTAGAGCTGTGTTTCACTTGTGGGTTAAAATAAGAGGATTATGTTGCTACTCCCAAGAGCAGTCACACCGATACAAGCTCCTAGATCATACACTGCTAGCACCGTGTAGCTTTGGATGTTTAAGTTTAAAGGAAACGATCAGCAAGCAGATGACACCCTGGAAATACTTCCACACATTAAAATACAGCCTTCTCACTGAAACAACACACCTTGGAGTTCTCAACTCTGCCCACGAAAGTACCTTCTTTATTGGAAATAAATTAACAAAAAAAAAAGTTGACTGCACTACTGATGCTGCCAGGAAGCTCTTATGAAACACGAATATCAAAGAACAGAAAGCCTAGCCTTCGACAGGGCATAAACTGTTTGGGAGCAAAGCCTTAGTCTGCAGGCAATCATGGCTTTAATGGCCCACATTTGCACTGATTTGCAGTTGAGAAATAGGAGACTTCACTACACATTGCACAAGAAGCTGATCTCCAGCCTAGCAATGTTCATGAAGCCAGTGAAATGGGAATGTGAAAATGCAAACTAAGTGCAGTAGGGGAAATAAACCAGCAAAATGCATCACAAGTACACTGACTAAATGTAGGTGCATAGGACTTTGTCAACTATCTGTACATGCTAACACGCTTTTGCTATATATATTCATAGATGATCAATCACACAACAGAATGTGCCTCATGTCCCATGAAGGACAACAGGCAGCAGATAAATCTAGTCTGGTCCATATGGTATGGAAAAAGCCTGTTTCCCCAGACTAAAGATTAACAGCAATTGTCAGAAATTTTAACAGGGCCAAATGTAAAGACAATTTTAAACTTACAAAAATCCTTAAACATTTAATCATGCCTTGCTGTGAAGCAATGCTGTCAAACCTGGATTTACTCTTAGATGGTCTAAGGGGGGAGGGGGGAACCACCAAAAACCAACCTCAAACCAAAAAAAAAAAAAAAAAAAAAAAAGGCAGAATTAGCTTGCATTTCACAGCGGTCTTGACAGCCTGACAAAGCAGCAGCAATGCTCCTGCCCGATGTCAAATACAATCTACAAAGACCAAAGCACACAGCCCAAAGGCAGAGCTCAGGACAATGTTTGCATTCCCTCTGAGCTGAAGCATTCCATGGGCAGATTTCAGCCTCCCAGGAAAATGCATCACGGCATACAGCAGCTGCCTCTAACGTCCAGTTGTCTTCCAGTCAGAACCTCTCCCTTACTCCAACTCTTAGTGGAGCCTGGGTTTCCCAGCAGCTTTTTCTCTTCTCAGTCAGTGCCAGTCTCTGAAATACTCTCTTCCTTCTTCCCCCCATCTTTTCCTATGTTTTTTCTCAACTTCTCTACTGAAAGATAAATACTTATGTATCAACACAATTCTACCAATGAAATGTCCAAATTGTTGCTCATGAGTGTTAATCATAGAATGGTTTATGTTGGAAGGCACCTCAAGGATCATCCAGTTCCAACCCCCTGCCATAGGCAGGGACACTTCCCACTAGAACAGGTTGCTCAAGGCCTCAATCATCTATGACATTTAAAGTGTTCTTTTATAAGATGGAGAAGACTTGTACAGAAAGAAGAAGGAGCACTGTTTGAGACAACAGCTGGGTTCTTGGGTAGTGTGGATGGGCTCCTTAGGAACAGTAGGGCTGGACACCATGAGAAGACAGCAGAGGACCTCGTGATGACTTCCCATGGCTCTTGCTTATATCCAGGATGGGCCAACAGAACTCATAAGGAGGTCACTGTGCTCCCAGGAAACTCCGGATCACAGCAGCACTAACCAAAATGGGGCAGGAGCAGTGCAGGCAGCAAAATCAAACTCCCTCCACATTGCTGAGCTGAGAAGAGCCATGAATACTCCCCAGAAGTATGTGAACACGTGGTATTTCTGAACATAACTAACTAAATAAATACATATAAGAGAGAAACTTAACACAGCCTGCTAGAGAGCTTATATGAACAGAGGACGCATGCCAAAAGTGGTTGCTGTTTAATTTCAGCATACATACTGCCTCAGGTATAAACAAAGTTTCAAGAATCCCATTTAAAGCTCTAATCAAGCTCTTCGTTCATTTTCTAATTTGTAGAGCCTGCTCCTGCAACATCCACATAAACAAGAACCAAGAAGAGAAGAAGGTCCAGGCTCATGGTCCACTTGCAACAAGCTCTTGGCACAGTACAGACATCTGAGTTAGGAGTCCACCCAAAATGCAGCACCACAAAGCATGGAAAGCATATTAACAATGAGGCTGGTGACATACAGTCACCCCTGCAGTGGATCAGGCAGCAGTATTGTGCTGGCCTCCGGTTTCAAACAAAAGCAGCTATAATCCCCTTTTTGCCTCCCTTCCTTTACCTTTTGAGATTGTTTTTAGTTCCCAAATACTTCCTTTATTTATTTATAAATACACTGTTGGAAGCTTGATGCCCAACACAGCAGTCAGTCTCAAGCTCACCCTCACTACTACCCACAGAAATAAAGCAGTTTGGATGTACCTACCTGACACTAAGCTGGAAACACATTAGCTCTGATATCAACATCAAAACGTCTACTGAGCCACCATGGTGGTAGAACAGCTAGTGAAAACAAGAAGAGTTTACTTACAACCAGTGCAAGACCATCTACACAAGGTACCCCTATAACACAGGCCACCACTAGCCATCTGCCTAGTTGGCTTTAGCAACAAGGCTCTTGGGTTTTTGCCCTGTTACTTTCCATTAAATTACTTTTAAAGAGCATTAATGGACAAAATCCAACATAATATCAAAGTGGCCTTCCTAAGAAGTGTCTTATAAACCATAAAAAGAAGTGTCTAGTCTTTTGAAGAGTCCCCCAATATGCCTCGAATAATTCCTTCTCCATTTGTTGTTCAAAGAACCACTTCTTTTAATCACTACTGAAAAATAAGCAAGAGATTATTTTTCACTTTGTATTTTAAATGGATTCAGACAAAGAATCAAAAGGAAATCTCATCATTTCTTTGTTTTTGTGAAAGATCTCAGATTAAAAGCACCCAGTGCTCTCTTGTTATTGTCAAATCTACAGCCATTAAGAAGGTGGTCTTAGGAGATAAATAGAGTAGCGATTAAGAAGGTGGTTTTAAGAGATAAATAGAGCAGTGATGCTTCACCTCACTGTTCGAATGAGGGTTTCAATAAAGCAATGCTGACTTTTTGCAGAGGAATTATTTTCCCGACTTTGGGCTTTAGGATACTAGCCATCCAAAGAAATCTCTTGACATCAGGATGAGATCTACTATAGGTAGCACTTAATCCTTTAAAGCTAAAGGATTAAGCCAGTTGACCACAAAGAGAAATTAGATTTAAACCTGGAAAATTCAAAGCACTTCCAATCTTCTCATTCCAGGGTTACTCTTTCTTAGTCCAAACAAGAACACTTTTACATACTTTAGTTTCTACACTGGACAGAAAATTAAACAAATTTATATTGATCTGAAGCAGAAAATAGAAGACCTTGGTGAGTAGATGGTACTGAAATATCACCAAATAGTCTAACAAACATTTAAAAGTAAAGGTGCAGAAGACGGAGGCCTTCATAGTTCCAGGATGAAGAAAATAATGCCAAAATCCAAGGTTAGTACTAGTGAAAATATTGAGAAAGCATGAAATAATCATGCTGGTCATAGTGGCCATGTACAAGACTTGGAAACAGTCGAATATTTTGCTGCACAATAGCAGACCATCTCTGTTGTGTTGTGGCTAACCTAGTTGTGTCCTTTGTAATCTCCCTTTCAGGTGACTCTCAGTCTTCCTCTTGTCCAGACTCACGTCTCAGCCACTAGAACCAATTACAGCAACTACAGAGACACACAGTTCACAGACACTACAGAGACCTAGAAGACATGTCAAATGTAACAGTAACAAAGGTAAAAGACAAGAGGGGGAAAAAAGGATCTACCATTTTATTAGGTAGGAAAGAAAATAACATTTAAGCATCAGTCTGGCTGCACTGTCTCCATGCTGTGAAGGTATGGTTAGCTCATACTCTGGGGAATTATCCTCACTACCAGCACACAAAAAATCCCAGCTTCACCTTTGTCGTTCTGGGCAGCCATCGGATGGGCAAATCAAGCCACAGTAAAGCACCAGCTCTGTCATACAGCAGCTACTGTTATTGATTTAACCAGTTTGTTTATGCCTATGTTTAATTGGCTATGTTAATAGCATTTTAATCCACATTTCACTTGCATGTGGCTGATAGCGCAGCACTTGCATGGCTGCAGTGACATTTTCTCACCATTGCTATCTGTCATCAAGGACTAGGCCAGCACTGTCACACTAACCAACAATTCCAAATGTTTTGTTTAATTAGGTATAGTTTATACTATACTGTATAATTCCACAGCATTGACTGATAAATCATTCATTAAATAGGCACAATCATGGAAAACCTTTAATCAAACAGCAAAGATTTCAGCCATATTTTAGCACCAGCATTTAACATTTCTAAATATTCAAATGTAAGATTAATGAGAACTGAGTGAAAAAAACCAAACCTGCTGGTGAAGTTTATGCCAAGCAGCATATCAACAGAAGATCACGCAATACGATTACCCAGGGTATTCATGCTTAGAAATACTTCCTCCATCACACCAACCTGTCTACAGACAAACACGTTAGTGGTCTGTCACCAGCAAACACTGGCTCACAAAACATTTCCTGAGAACCATAGTCAGAAAGAGACAAGGAAATTCTAAGTGCCTTTGAGCCACCCATTTTCCAACTGATCCTAGGCCTGATGAATGCATAATTCACATAGAAAATAATAAGACGTGAATCGGGACCACTCCTGCCCTTGCAATGAACTCAACCTGCAACCCAGTTGGTTTGGCTCAGTTCCAGATCTGCCCCAGGGGGAGAGCTTTAGCACAAAACAAATGGCCCCAGGCAGACCCCTCAGACCATGTACAGCCCTCCACACAGACCTGGCCACGAACCGGAGCATTGTTTACTGTCTAAACGCTGGCCACAGCTTGTGACTTCTTGTTCCAAGCCTATTGCCTTCCAACCTTCGGTTTCAGTCTGCCCTCACCCTCTTTTTTTCCTCCTGCTAGACAATCCCATCTTCCACTGCCAACGCTTTAATAACCTCACCCCTTTTCCACAGTCTCTCTTTTCCTTGAATTTCACCTTGCTCTCAGATTAATAATTTAAAACAGGAGTCAAAAAGCAAAAAAATCCTAAATTAATTTGGCATCTGCGCTATTTAACTATATCAGATGTCACATTTAATTACCCTAATACTATTACTTGGGAAAATTTAAGTCTTTTTCTATACAAGTTTTGCAGGGAGTAACTTTCTTCTTTTTTTTTTTTTTTTCCTTTTTTTTTTTTTTCCTTTTTTTTTTTTTTTTCCTGGTTTTATTCTGTTTTTTTTTTTTCCTTCTTTTTTTTTTTCGAGAGAGATTTTCATAATAGAAACTACAGAGCAGAAACCATCCAACCATATATTTTGTGCCAGGAAAATGGCACAGGAGTGTGCTACAGCTGCTTTCAGAGAATGCACTCTACATAATAACCAGGACCGGAGATATTTTACAAACGGGGAAATCTCATTCCGCTGTACAGAGCCCAACTGGCAGTCAAGCCTTGCATTCGAGGAGCATTCTCTGTGCATGTTATGAGGGCAGGATGCAGAGGCAGTCAGGCTCTTCCTCTCCTAGGAAAGCAGTGTCACCAGGGCAGTGACATCTGCTACAGATGAGGACCATCACCACTATGCAACTGTCCTTTCCTTCCTCAGCAAGACATGGAGCATATCCACAATTGAACCTAGTGATGGAGTCCCCACTTCCCACCTCACTAGACCCTTGGTCCTCCACATGAGGGAGGTCCATCTGCCTTGAGGCAGCTCCAGAGGGAGTAGCCCTGCCCACCTCACTCCAGCAAGGTAGCTATCACAGCAAATGCATTAGAGAAAGTGTGAAGTGTTCCCCGGGCAAGGTTTTCCACAATGCTTGGAAGCGTGTCTCTATGCTCAGAGGCCTTTTTGGTGTCAGATTTGGCAGAGAAGGCCAGACAGGGTTTTCAAAGTGGTGGTAGAGTGGGGAGAGGCACACAAAGGCACTCATTGAGTTTTTGAGAGTCACAGGGGAAAGACTAGAAAGAGGCAAGACCATGGAGAATACTAAAAAGTGGCTGTTCCAACCGCCTGCAAGAGGTCGAAAGCAGATGAAGATTTTCAAGACCCAGCATAACGTACATGCACACAGATACCCTCATCTCTAGATCCTGGAGAGAAGGCCAGCTGCTACATTGTGTAGAGATTCAAAACGCAGAAAATCAACTGTAAATCACGAGTTCTGGATTCTTTGAGATGAAGTGTAATCTGATTTACAATGTTACAAAAAGAAATTAAAGTTAATTCCAACATGATTGTGGGTATACCGCAATTTAATATAACCATGCTGTGGCCTTTAAATCTCCACGCTGCAATATGCCAACAGTCATTACTTCTTTAAGTTTCATATTTTATTTTAAACTATAAATTGGAAATATCACATAGCTTGTTCCTTACAATTTCAGAATTAGGATCTTTGCTTGGAAACACAGTGCTCTATGGTGTAATAAGATTATTGTGCAACTACCACACAGTTAGGGTAGTTAAAGGCACTCCACTTCACCTCATCATTTTTTCAGCTTAAATATTATGCCACATTCTGATTAATACCAGACCAATAAAATCATCTTAGCAATCTGGTTAGAGTCTTTTGTCTACCCAGATGGCCTGCAATGTTAATGTGTGACAATTTCAACAATGAACTAGGACTGTTTTATGGAACCAACATTTGTTCCACTGCTTTTTCTTCTTAGGCTCAGAATTTTGACACAGATGGTACAAATTACTCAAAAAACAGAAATGTTCATTTAGAAGGCTTAAATATGTGGTTTTACTCAGGCCATCCGAATCTTTTACATTTACAATTCAGTAAATTTACTAACAACCCTGCTGTAATTAAGGTCTATAAAAATCTTCCCTCCTTTCCTGCTTGCTTTTCCCCCTACGTATCTATGGCATTTCATTATGCCTCCAATTTATTAATATTTATTCCAGTTCTGAAATGTTTTTAATTTTGGAGGATTTACACTGTTCAATCTTGCATCCGATTTTTCATACCTTTCTAATTATGGGAAAGGGGGGGAGAAAAAAACATTTCATCTATAACCACATATTAATCCCCTTAGAACCTACACATTTCTAGAGCTTAAAGGAGTAGAAAAGGAAAAAAAAATAGAACAATGTCAGCAGCTTCTGGCCAAACTGCACATTTGCAGTTAAGCAGAAGATTTTCTACTCCTGACTCTCAGTACAGATACTCAAGAAAAAAATATGATGTCTTTGGGAAATTACAATGGGGAGAAGAAAACAACAGGATTCCTATAAAGTGCTTTGCAGAGGGAAAAAAAAAAAACACCCAAAAACCAGAAGTCCCAGACTAGAGACAGATGCACAGTTTGACCGAGTCCATAAAGGCGAGAGGTTATTGTGCGAAACTGCCAGAGGACAAAAGGCTTGACATAGAGCAACTGCTCTGGAGCTCTTGCTACCACCCCAGAGAAAAGAGAGCTGGCACAGGCTTCCCTTCCTGCTGTCCAGGCAGGTTCATGTTCTACAACACCAGAGCAGCCCACAGGGCCAGCATATCTCCTCCAAAAGCTCCGGACAAGCTTTTGTGCCCATACACACAGGCACCCCCAGACCTGCAAGGTATCACAGGGACTAACCAAAGTAATTTGGCTGCACACAGAGGTGAGGTGGAGAATCAGAGAGGCAAAGACCTTGCTCTGCTCTAATTCCAGGCATGCATCAGTCCCTGCTTGGCTTCTCTCAGTCCAACAGTGGCTGTGGTCTGCAGTAGCCTACACACTTCGAAGAAAGTCCTTGGGATTCAAAGGAAAAGCTATGCTGTAATCATCTGTTGGGGTCCACAGCACCTGTGCGAGTCACCCCAGCATGATTTGCTTTCAGGGCATCCTTTTGAAGTGCCTTGTGATACCAGTTATGGTCGCAGAAATCTTATGCCCTTTCACAGTACTGCAGATACTAGTATTTATTTCAGTGCCTTCAGCCAGTTTACCTGGACAGTTTTCTTTGACAGTTACAGTACTGCCCTGTCATTTCTGCCTGACCATGTCTCTGTGATGGCTTCGTTTTATTATTTGAACAAACTATTTAAACATTAATATATATATTTTTTTAAATAGATAACCCCACACGACTGTCCTTTTGCAGTCCTTGCAGAGAGTACAGTGCATGCATGATGCTCCAATTCATTATGATTTTCTATTAGATCTGCCAACAGAAAGTGCATTTTGAGTTTCTAAATGTTGTTTCCATTAGAATCAATCACTCCATGCAATTAAGCCAATAGGCTCTCACCATTTCTGCTGTTATGAGCTAAACCATCCTAAATATATTGACAGCTGTCTCCTATAAGAAGACACAAATTAGGTTGAGGGGGCATAAGCCTAAATGTCACCAGTGGGAGGACATCAGTTATTCTTGCAGAAATCTACCTAATTTTCATACCCCATAAGGCATTCAGTAGACTTTCTTTGCATTGGCAGCATGCAGTAATCAATGTTTTGCATATTACAATCAATAACATGCTTAAATGTTTAAGTTTTGCATTCTTTTGCAATAAATATTGATATATTACAAACTATGTAAAACTGTTCATTGGACTTTTTGTTTGCAGCATGTACTGTATCATTCAGCAAATAAGTGAGCTAAATATTGTTTGTTACAAAACAGATGTCACATGAAATTATGCCATATGTGCTATTAAACATTTTTCTTTTTTTTTTTTTTTTCCTTCTCTTTTTTTTTTAACAGTGAAACCCAAGACTTCATTTCAGAAGTCAGTCTATTTGGCTTTTCAAGGATCTCAAGCGCAAAAGCAACAGCTCTGAAATATTTTTTAAACCTGCTGTCCATCCTGTAACCCAGTTTCATAGGTGGAATCCGAGTGGTTTAAATGTAGACATCTTAAAAATAAAGAAATATGCTAAACGTGTGACTGCATTAATAGTTCTCCACAGTTTTGTCTTACTACTTACATTTCAGGACTTGTATCATATTGGTATCCTTAAATACAAGTATTGTAACCTTGAAAATGTGTGTGTGTGTATATATATATTTACTCACCTAAAAAAATCCAGCTAATTATTATCTACAATTTTCTGCAAATATCTTATAATGGCATTATAGAATAGTGGGTGCTTGGCATTCATAGCAGTCAAAGATGGTCAATGCAGACCTGCTTCAGCCTGAAACAAAATCAGTAACTCTGCATTCCAAGATTCGACTCTAATAGTTTTGACAAAGTCATGTATGAGAAAGCAGAGCAATCTATAGCTCTAGACGTTCAAAGTGTGAACTCAACAACAGAGTGAGCAGAATGCTGGAAACATGTTGCTAAGAGCCATACAGTAAAACAAAATCTGGTTACCACAAGAAGAGTGACATTGGCATCAGAGGCAAAGACACTTACACCCACAAGTGGAAACATGGCACACTGGGAAAGCTAGAGAAACAGGAGCAGATGCAGCAGCACAAGGAAGAAACTCAAAGTAAAGATCCTCAGACTCCATATGTAGTTTTCTTTCTCATAGTCATCAAAAGGAGGAAGACAGGGTAAACAAAAAGGAAGATAAAGACAAGAAGGTGAAGAAAATATTTTCTTCTCCTCACCACCACCCCCTAAAGGCAAATTATTTGCTTACATTTCTCAACATACCACGTGAGTCTTCTCTGTAATACAAATAACTAATTGCTTGCCAGCAAGCATTAAAATTGGAAGAGCTCTTGATCTCCCAGCTTGGTGGCAGTTCTTGAGGCTTCTAGTCTGTAAAGAAAACCTCTGCAGATAAAATTTTAATGCTTCTGTGGATGGATTCCCTCCATTAAGATCACAAGCTTCTGTTATGAAGATGGACAGAATGGTCTTAGACTCTAAGATACCACACAACATCTGGTGAAACTCTCATTATCAGGTCACAGCACTCTCTGCATTGTATCAAATTCCCTTCTTCATTTCTCATGTTTTCCAAAGAGTAGCGTTGCTTTCTTCACACCCTACTTATCATTTTGCAAATTCACTTAGATTATTCGTAGGAAAACTTTAAGTGGGGCCACCAGGAAGGATCACTGCTGTGACTCATTCACATCACCAGACACATGGGAGTCAGATAAATACTTTTTTATGGGCTTACCCAATTTTCTCATGGAGAAAATCTTTTCCAGCATAGTGATGTAGCATAACTCCAACACCTCCAACAAACCATTCCCACTAGTTCTGCCTTAGGCTAGTACCAGAAGGATGAGTCCTGGTTTGGTGTTCACCCTGCAGGTCAGGTTGTGAATGAAATGCCCAGACCTCTGGCTGATGAGGAGAGTCTCAGAGGCCCCTACCACCACAGAGATGGGCACTTGGTGTCAATGTGTCCCTTTCAGATCCGGTGCCACAATGCCAAACACTACCCAGAAGCAGCTGCTGGTTTTCCAAATGTCCTTGTCTAACACACCTTGGCTGAGACAAAATGAGTTTTTTGTTGGCAGTGCAGGAAACAAAGTGGAAGCCAATCACGCATTTCTCTGCTTGACCACTGAGGAAGCTGATGGTGAGCAGCCAGGGACGTCTGTTCTGTAGTCAGTTCTTTTGTGGAAGATGCTTAGTTCATGCAAGACGTTCGGTAGAGAAAGCATGTACACCTTTAAAACCACCAAGCCTGATCCTGCCTTTCCTGTGAAAATACACTGTTTTTTACCCCTGCTTCGAGAGGAGGGAGAAGATTCTTTTTAAATTACGAAGCTAGATGCCGGTATTTGGAGCGATAGCTTTTTCACAAATGCCAAAGATCTGAGAGTGAGGAAGATTACAGGCAACCCTGCAACCTCTGATTAAATGCAAACATAGTTGTAAAAGCTTTCTCTTCTCCCTGCCTCCATATTGCACCTTCTGCAGCAAAATGCTTCGTATGTGACAAAAACAGCTAGATCTTTCAATAGCTTAGAAGAAAGGTACTAGAATATTTTTTGTTAAACGTTATATTTTCTTAAAGACAACATAATGAGGTCATCTGAAGCTGGATTCAAGCTGATTAACTGTGTTTAGGAGAAACCAGAGGTTGAATGGGAGGGTTCTCGTGGAGGAAAACAAAGAGAATGATTGCAAAAGTCAGATCTCAAAATGTTAATCAGATTCAGAAACATAAAACATGACAATTTAATGGTGTTTGGTTAAAACTAGAAAATTTTAAAGTTCTAAGTACCCTACATTGAATTCTAATACTTTTTTTAATTATTAGATATAAAATGCTTACAATTTTCAGAGAAAATTAGACTTGGTAATTTATATTTCTTGTTTATACAGTACAATTTGCTGATGAAAAAATGTGCTAAACTTATTGATTCATGACCATAATTGTTTAATTATTTATCATTGCAGAATTATATTAGCATTTATAATAATGCAGATGTGCACAAAGGCTAAGAAGTCATATACAGCTTTTGTTTTGTGTTTGCTATGCTGAAATTAGGTTGATCCAGGTTGTGTGTGCATACTGCATATTGTAACTGTTGCAACTCGGTGTCTCTTGGTTTTACTGGAGTTAGAGCAGGTCTAACCAATAGCCTCAATAATGAAAATGCTCCAATAGCTAATAAAGTATATAAATCCAAAGCTAACAGCATTGCAAAAGAAATCCCTTCCCAGACTGACTCTTCTGTTACCATGATGCACATTAAATTCAGTGCAACACACGCACAGCTGTTTGCTTCATACCACCCACAGTAAAGGAATAGTTCGTGTTTGCTACAAGGGAAGCCAAAAGAGCTGCACACCACAAAAATTACAACCAGCTAAACCAGCCAAAATCTTCCACGTGAGGCCGGCCAAAGAAGAACATGAGAACTCTTGATATGAGAGAAACACATTTGATTAGTTTTAATTTTTATTTTAAGGGATCATAAGCACTGGAAGAAAATGACAGATGCCTCACTTCAGTCTCTCCTCCCCTTTGTGTGCAAAATCTATTCCCTCAAGACTGCAATAAGACTGAAATACATCCCTTTCTTGAAAGCCGCTAAAATAGCTTTGCCATGGGCTTCACAAGAAATTTGTAACACTAAGTGTGTCTTTCTGGACTCATCCTTTTGATGTATTGATAATCAAGGTTCCTGTTGCCTGTCCCCTCTGTGCTCTTTTCACCTAACACTATTTACTGGTGCTACCTTTTCATAATTAAGAGCCCGTATCAAAGCAGTTGTAACACCATTTAAGCAGCTTTTCTAAAGGAAGCAAATCTAAATGAAGAGGCAAAGTATAAAAATGGCCCATCTTCTGCTGTGCCTAACTGATTTGCTCTGCATTTTATCCTCAGGGAGGTGCTGATTCCAAAAGATGGCAAAGAAGGACCATTCACAAAAGCAGCATCACACAACCAGCAAGAACTGCTGCTTGAGTATTTTACATCTGCACATGCTTAGTGTCTCTGAAAGCAGCCACATGAACATGCTCCAGTCACTTTGGCTAGATTATCACAATTCACTGAAGAAGTTAGCTTACTGACTCCTGCATTACAGCCCAGACCAGGTATTTGTTTCTTTTAATGTTGGTGACAGAATAACATACTCATTAAAGGTAATAACAATCATATAGTGAGCTAGAATGTCAGTTCTCCCAACGTACCACACAAAGAAGTTTGTTTCATCAATTAATAAGAATACAAGACAATCATGGAAAACCATGCAGAGGGACAACTGACAGGAAAGCACACCCTGACCTTGAGATGGATGAGCATCTATCCCAGCATGAACAGCAGGGGCACAAGAATCCAACTAGTGCTCCAATGCAGGAAAAGAACAGCGAAATGAACCATGCACTGACTGGACCATGAACCACAGACCTATCACTGTGTGCTGGATAAATCCCTCAGTTTCCCAGATTACATTATCACTATGCAAGAGACTAATTCCCCTGAGATTGCTTCTTCAAGGTCCTAATCACACTCTCAAGAAGTTTGAGCATGGACTTCCCTGAGCAGGGTGATCTCAAAACACTTTGCAGTTACCGATAGCAGAATCCACATAAAACTCTCTAGGTGGGATGGCCATTTAACAAAACTCTTACCAGAACTGCAGAACAGCATGATGTAGATTTTGGCTTTCCTTGAACAATAATCTAAAAAAGAAAAAAAAAATAGAAAAAAATTAAATCTATGGCAGAGATAAGACTAAATTCCAAGTGATAAGACTAGATTCCAAGTGATAAGACTAAATTCCAAGTTGCCAGGTTCAGAGCTACCTTAGGCAGCAGTATCTGTATTTCTTTAAGTAACCATTTTCCTCCATGACTGTCATGTCTCATTTTAATTCTGGTTACCAACACATTGTCAGTAGCTATCTGCAGGATTTATTGGTTTTGCCAAGCAAGGTAATCTAGGAGAGTTCAGCTGTGCATTGAGTACTTAAAGGTGTTTATGGAAAAAAAAGTGGTAGGAAAAAAGATTACTATAGGGCCTGCAAGACTAATTCACACAGGCATTAGTTAAGTTACATACATAGTATTGTTGATATTCAGTTCCACCACTATGAGACAGCAATTGTTCAGTGCCATGCAGATAGATGCTTAAGAGAATGGCAAATGCCTGAATCATAGAATAGAATCATAGAATCAGTCAGGGTTGGAAGGGTCCACAAGGATCATCTAGTTCCAACTCCCTTGCCACGGGCAGGGACACCCTACCCTAGATCAGGCCGGCCAGAGCCTCATCCAGCCTGGCCTTAAACACCTCCAGGGATGGGGCCTCCACCACCTCCCTGGGCAACCCATTCCAGGTTCTCACCACTCTCACTGTGATGAACTTCCTCCTCACATCCATTTTGAATCTATCCATCTCCAGCTTCACTCCATTCACCCAAGTCCTGTCACTACCTGATAGCCTAAAAAGTCTCTCCCCATCTTTTTTGTAGTCCTCCTTCAGATACTGAAAGGCCACAATAAGGTCACCTTGGAGCCTCCTCTTCTCCAGTCTGAATAGCCCCAACTTTTTCAGTCAGACCTTAAGAGAGGGCCAAGGCACAGCATGGCAGACAATGGGGATGAGGTATATCTTACCCTACCTCATTTATTCTCTTTTGTTAAAATGCAAAATATCCTTTGGGAAATTATACTGAATCAAGATCTATTTTTTATTGTCAGCTTTTCTCTTAACTTTAGTGGGTGTCATATCTACATTAAACCAAAAGTGGCTCTTAAGATCAAAATGCCAATAGTCAGCCCCATTTCAGTTTGAAGTGGCTTTTTTTAGATGCCGAGACCTATCTGTAAACTAAAAACATCTAAAGGATGTTGTAGCAGAGGACAACCTTTTGTTTTCTGGCTTGCCAATATTTACTGTGAAACATTAGACATCTATCAAAAAAATAACAACTTCCATCTAGTATTTCTCTCCTTCACTCTATTCCTTCATGAAAAAAAAAAACATATTTTGAAACCAAAGTTAACAAGACTTTGTCTCAGGAAAAGATTTTGAGGTTTGTTTTGATTCCTGCTGAGGACTTAGTCTAGTAACCAACAAGTCACTTCCGAGTGTTGGAGTTCATTATTGTTCCTGGATGTCCAAATCGAAACTGAGATCATTTAAAATCCTTCTCATAAAGAAAGCACTTACAACTTGCAAATCATGACCCACAACTTAGTATTTCAGTTTATCTGCAATACAGCAAACACCCACCTGCTGAAGTTCTTACTAAATGATGTGTAAAATCACTACATTTATACAAGGCTAATCTATCTCAGTAGTCTAAATTCTCCTCTTTTCCACCAGCATCGGTCTCAAGCAGCTGCACTCACAGTGAAGCAGCAGAACTTAGTGCAAATTGGCCCATGTCCTTAAAACTACTGACCTTGAAGTCAGACAATCTCCTGCAGGAAGTAACCCAAGAAAGCTCTGCTTTGAAATGTCTAATGAAGAAATGAGTTGGAATTGAATTGAATTTTCACAGCAATAAGTGCAACGGTCCAATGTTTCCTTGGAAAGTTTGGCTCCTCTCCTCCCAGGTTACCCTCCCCTCTTTCCTATTGTATTTTTCATCACTTTAGAACTTAAAATCACCAAAACAATTGTGTGACTTTCAAAAATGCTTGAAATGTGTAGGCGTGAAAATACATTTGTGTGGCTTTGTGCAACCAGGAAACATTGTTTTAATGAAGAGATTGAAGTTGCAACTGTTCCATTACTTGCCCAGGTTTGTTGTCACCGTTGCTGTACTCTCACAATTTTATAATGGCTAACAAGAAAGCATGACTGGAGTACAATGGATTGGCTTTGTCCCTCATTAGAATTATTGTTTTTCATTAAACTTCATTTTCAATATTTTTCCTTTAAAATAACTCTTTGAACTGAAGCCTGCATTCCTCTCTTGTTCCCACACTAATCTCCTGCTTGCCAATCCTCAGGATTCACACATACTGCTATATTTGGTGTTTTTCCTAAAGCTCTTCATAATTACATCACAATTAATTCCTTAAATTTAAAATTGTTTTGAGCTTTCCTAATTGTAGAGACAACCTCAAGATTCTTGCCAAATTAATCTAATGGCCTCCAAACCAAAATGCAATGAGCGAAGGGGGAAAAAAATCACTTAAAAAACCCTCTTCATAAGCCAACATCATGCTTCTGGGGAGCCAGAGTTGTGGTTGTGAAGGCTGGAGTTTAGTAAAAGAAACTGCTCTTGTCACAAAAATCCTGTAAACTTTATACAGCTTCTTAAGCTCAGGGAGGGAAAAGCCCTGACCCAAGGCCATGCACAAAAGCTACTAAACCTCTAGATCTTCCAGTTCTCAGAGATGCAGATGCTAGCCTGGTTTTTTATCCTTTAACACCCTACCCTATAGGGCTTTCTAGAAACCAGGAGGTTTCTACTGATCCTGCAGCAGGAACCCACCAACAGCTTCTTCAGTCTCCAAACAAGACATCCTGTTTGGAGATGGAACCCTTCTCCATTGGTTCACATAACCCTTGGGCATCCATGCAGCCCCTAATGCACTTCACTCTCAATAACAATTCAGCATTTGAGGATCTGCAATCCCCCTTCTGTCCTTCTCTACTGTGACGAAAAGGACTCTTCTGTGGTAACACCAGACCCAAATTCACCAATATGCCCAGGCAGAGACACCAAGGTCAGCTTAGAGGGAAACACCTCTAGTACAGAGGACAGAGGTGTTACACAAACACCTTGTATACCTCAGGATGAGCACATGGTAGAGCACTAATCCTCCTTAGATCACAGAGGGAATTCTGTTTCTTTAGTCTGCTCATAAGTGCCTCCTGTATTTGAGTTCAAAATGGCTTGTGGTTTAATGGAGTCGAATTTCCATCACCAATTAAAAATAAATCAAGATAAATAAATTAAAACCTCTTTCCCCACCCCCTCAGTGGCACTAAACTCTCATAAAGACCCTCCAGAACTGAGCAAGCAGAGGCTGAACCACCTACTCCAGACTGGTCATCTACAAAATCCCATTTGGGAAGCCCTGTCCTGTAGATCCACTGGCAAGTCATCACCATGTCAAGTTGATTTCAGAGGCTGCACAACACCACATGAGGCTCTCTGGATTCTTTCCCTGTTCCTACAGGGCATGACTCCTATGACAGCACACAAGAGCTAAACCAGTGTTCTTATCATCACCCAAACCCCAATTGGGATTGAAATTAAAAGAATGTGGGAGAAAGGAGGGGGGAAAGAACCTTTGAGGAGATGAAGCATAGCTTTGTCTATGGATAATAAGGGTAAAACATGAGATATCTTAATCTTTATCTCATATTCATACATTTATGGCCAAAAAGCAAGGAACAATATCTGAAATGTTCTAAGAATACTATGCCAGCACTTATCTGGTGACACTTGAGATGAAGAAGATAATTAAAAGGATGATTGCATTGGGCTAGTTGTACTCCATTGATAAGAAAGCTTTCAGAGAGGCCATTCAGTATGCTCAGCCACGATACAAGATGCCAGGAGAAAACACAGTACAGTAGCAGTGACAATACTTTGGATCTGTGAAACATTAAAATGAAAGATAAAGAAGGCTCTGAAAGAAGCAGTGTTGGGCACAGTTCACTCGATGACAAGCATTTGGACAAACATCTAGACATCAGAATACCTCTTAATCACTGCCCACTGGCTGTCACCCTGCATCCCCATGCAAACCAACTACCCCCAAATTAGAAGCTTTTGCTGTCTCACCCCTTGATAAAGGCCAATAAGAAAAACACAACCATACGGAATCCTGGGTGGCTGTGCTCTCAGGATCTGCTGGCAGGGCTGACACGAGGTCCAAACCCAGAAAAACATGAGGTGATCACTTGTTTTGCTGTTCTATTTATTAAACAGCTCTTGCTTGATTATAACCGAGCACTAAGTTTTTGCAATACTAGCAAAATCTATAACAGTTTCTATAACTCTCATGATATTCTAAGCTAACTTCAGAGGCAGAGCAATTTACCAGAACTGCAGCTTAAACAAGTTTGAATTTCATTTGCTATATATATGAAGAGAATGCTCTTACTGAAAAAAGAAATGCATGAGCGCACATTAAAGCAGAGCTTTGATTCTGAACTCTTTATCCTGAACTCTGAACAATGGATACTTATGAATCATTTGTGCTGCATACTGAAGCCTTTTGAACTGGTAACAAGAGAAATCAGTTCTGCTAATGCATCTCTCATCCGAGATCTCTCACTCATCCAGATTTTAAATCTGAAACTTAGAAGAATAAAGCCATCTTTTTGGAAGGACCAAGAGTATTTTGGAAAACAGACTGGTCAGATGGGAGGAGAATTTCTGGATGGGGCAATAAGGAGACTGTATGCAGGTTCTGATTTTTAAGACCAGATGTTTAAAGTAAATGCCTGGAAAAATGTGGGGAAGAAGCCTTACAAAATGGTTTGGACTGCTTGTATTTGGGGTCTGGCAGGGCAATAGTGCCACTGTAGTGTGCAGCAAAACTAGATGTTGGAGGTCCTAATGATTAGGATGACATTAAGTACAGTTTTGGATGTAGACAAAACATTGGATTAGGAACTTATCCTATACACTATCATAAATTTGGTCCTAGTAATGAAAAAAAAATAGTGCAGCTAAGCAAGGAACTGTCTTATAGAAAACCCAGTCTTTACTAGTACTATAATATCTTTCTATAAAAGACATCTTTAGTTCTTCCCTACTTCCAACAGTTAGCAGAAAAAATGCTCCAAACACAAGGCTTCTGGTTACTAATTGCATAGTAGTGTAACAAGTTCCATATTTAAGGACATGTTGCACAAAATAGATCAAACTCCCATTAAAAGAATTAAAATTGCAGTCTGCAATAATGCATGGTCAGACACATTCCCCCAACTCCAGACTTTAGAGAACTCTGAGAAAAGTGTGCAAAATGCTACTGCAACTTTTATAAGAGATAAATTGCACAATGCCAACCTGATTAAATTTCAAATGCTATCAACTTTTGCTTAGAATCTATGAGAGGGAGCAGACCTGAATCGAGAGTGCGTCCATTGAAAATGCATTCCAGGCGGGTCCAGACATGTGTCTAAATGAATGTCCACATTAAATGACAATGTCACTAACAACAGAAGCACTGAAAGATCAAAATGAATTGCGCAATCAGAACTCTGTATTTTAGGGCAAAATTCACCTTTCATATCTAACAGTGCTGACCTCTGGATGATAAAATGCCTACAGTAGCCCAAGAATTAAGTGCACATGCCTGTACAGCGGAGGAGCTGGCATTAGCACACTGCTAAATCACAGCTCGTAGGTAAGTGCTGCAGCAGTTAGATGCCTATGCGAGATGCATAGAGAGAAAACAAGTCATGTAAGAATAACAGCAATTTTTGTTCCCTCTTGCTGTCATACAGCCACAGCTCACTGGCAAAAGCACATTCCTCTGGCACTTCCCTAGGTATATGCATTACACCCATGCTACAGGGATTTTGTCAAGGCTTTTACATCTCAGAAAGGGCAGGTGGTGGGAGGATGCAGAAGACACCCCGAGGCAGCCCCAGGGGATCTTGGCAGTGGTACTAGGGCACTGGCGACTAGTGGGTTCTTGCTGGTCTATCCCCTGACATCCCTCTTCAGCACTGACCATTATCAAGTGTCAAACATTGCTCACATCAGAGTACTGGCAAGTCTTTCCCATAGCCCTCTTCTAACAGGGATGATTTATGGGAAGAGTGCATTTAATCAGCAATTTGATTCTCAACTTTTTCGATCCACCTGTAACTCTCAGCATTTCATCAGACTTCATTCTTATCCTCTTTATAAATGTATACATAATAAGATTAGACAGCAGTAGCATTTCATAAGCACATGCCATAAATGCTCTCTCATATGCCAGACTGAAAACTTTTTCTCATGTTTAGTGACCCTCAAATCACACTTCTTTCAGATCACCCAACTGTTACAGTAACAGCAAAAGCAACAAGATGGAAATAGCAAAATACCACACGCTCACATTCACACATCCACTGTAGGCTGTATTCACAATAAGAGACAATGCAGCCAGCTTTGGGGTAAAATGAATGCTGGTTTGGGAAGCAACATACCTTCCCATACAGTTTTGGAGAAGAGACAAATTTTGCACAAGCCAGTTCTGTTCAACTAAAGCAAACACTAGAGTAACACGAATTTCTCATTTGCAGAAAGAGCAACCCTACAAGCCATCCTGCATGGTAAATGGTGCAGCACTCCAACTGCTAACTTTGCAAAAATAGTCTGTATTTACCAGGAAGGTAAGAGCAAGATTTGGATAACCAAGGAGTTGTAGCTGGGATAAGAGCAACAGTAAAGCAAGCTGACAACGAACCACCAACACAGTGGTGCAGGCTCTCATTTGTGATGCTAGAAGTGCTTTATATGCTGAGCTCCCATCCTTCAACAGCAGGTCAATGTTTTAATGTGGATTGGGCACATAAATGCAGATCAATTTATGCATTAAAAAAAATCATCTACATGTGCATTTATTTCAATTTCATTTTAGTGAATCAGGTCCTGATTCAATGCTAACTGAAAACCCTTGAAATAACTGCGAGCTTGCTCATAGCCAATTCTGTGTCACTGCTATGAAATTAGTAGTGAAATTAAATGGCTCAACAGTGCTAAGACATTCCCCAACTACTCCAGCAAGCAGTCGCTCACCTCTAAGGTTAACAGGATAAAGGCTGGATAAAGAAACTACTCATTATACCAGCTCTACAAAGAAGCAATTATGAGACTTTATAAAGTGGTTTCAAACATATTTTGCAAACTAGGACTCAGACAAATATTAGTGGCAGCAAATTACAGTACTTAGCAGAATTATCACCAGAAAAGAGACTCTTTTAATCTATAAAAAATATCAACAAAAGATGTAAATATGGACTCCTCAATGGGTGGTATATCTCAAAGAAAATATACATCTAATCTCACAGTGTGTTACCTCCAGTACCTGGAGAGAAGGTTAACAATTCAGAGCTGTTTCCTACAGCTATAGAATATATTTTGATGTAGATTTGTAGATATCACAGACTTAAAATCTATTGTATAATCACAGGGCAAGTGCAAAGAACCTGGGGACATACTTCTCCACAGTAAAGCACTGGAACACTGGCTTTCATTTTAATCGATGTTATTCCCTGTTTTTAGCAAATTATATTCTGTTCCCTAGCCTTTTGGGTCTATTTTCTCAGCATAAACATCAACAGCGTTTTCACCACCACATGTACAATTTGAAGGCTCTATACTGACATTGCACACATATTTATCTCCACGTGCAACAGGCAGCTAGGAGAAAACAGAGTCACCCTCACAGCACCTTCTGGCAAGCGCTAGATTATGATCTTGTTTGCATCTCTCTAAATCCAGAGCAACCATACTCAGGTACCAAAAGATCTCTTGCTGCTCTGGGTTAAACCACACATGCATGCTAACAAAGAACCTTTTGGTGATCCTGATATCCCCAAGAATTCCATTTCCAGTGTTCCCATTCAAGTCAATGCAAGTGCTGGGCACTATTACCTTGAGATGTCAAGCAATTATTGCAGGTTTACACTAGGGTAACACAGAAAAGACTTAGCCCATCCTGTCACATACACTTCATGCATAAATATCCTGAACATCCAACTGCAAGAGTCAAAGATCCCACCAGCTTCAGTCTTGCCTCACTCAAAGCATGAAACTTTCCAGTGGAGGCCAGTACTTGTTCAACATGACCAGCTACTGTCACAAGCAGAAAACACTTCTGTGGCTCCCTGTCACCTCTTTCTCTGAAGTTTTCATTCATTTCTTCATCAAAGGAAGAACATACATAGTTTTAAATTCCTTCCATTAAAAATCTTACACACAAAGATTTTTGGCTGACACTCCAGCAGATCTGGCAAGTGACCCTGACCACATACTGCCATGTGCAAAGGTGATGACATCCAGAACCTCCAGGGTAGTAGCAATCACTGCATCTTCCCATCTTTTCTGTGAAGACCCTACCCCAACTCCATTCCCAACCAGATTTACCAGCAAGCATGTTGTAGCTGTCAACACCGAGCATCTGAAACCCTCTGCATTAACTTAACACAACTGAAAGTCAGCTTTCATGGGCTCTTTAACCCTTCCTTGCTTCACTCATTTTAATTTGTGTTTGACAACCTCCGAAACATTCAGAGGTCAGGTTTTAGATTAATTAAGAGACCACAAAAATCCAGACAGTCATCCAAACCTTTTGAGCACTCATAGTGTGGGAAAGTAAAGAAAATCACGTGTCAGTAACTTCACTGAAGAGTTCTAGTGTGTGCTGCTCTGAAAAAGGCTTGAAAACACCAGAACTGTCTCTCTCTCTCACACACTGAACTTGAGCACTGCTGAGACCCCACTGAAAACTCAACGTAAAGCATCTGAACACTGGTGCATTTATTACTTGCAGCTGCTGATTTTCCAGTATCTCTCAGTTATTGTTCAGACTTCTCCGTAGGAAAATTACTGGAGATACTGCTTTTACCTACACTGTTCTGTCCTATCAAATATCACCTCTTAAATGTTCTCCTTGATTTTTAATATCCATCCACCTAAATTTGAAAAAACAAAAATCCTCCCCTTTGTTGGGTATAAGTCACCCCTTACTTCTCCATTTTTGATATCTGACTCCTGGATGAAGCAGCACAGAGCTACAGCACCAGCAGTTCCTGAAGGCACCATCCCCTTCCCATACTGTTTTGGTAATGGTCGCTTCATGAGATCAGTTAAAAGAAGAAAATGAAAAGAGGAACTGATACCCAAGCATGAGCCCAGGCTGAAGGCACCAACAATTGCAGAGATAATTTAGTGGTGCTCATCTGCCCTCGCTTTGTCCATGTTTATTTATGCATCTTTCTGTTATAAGCATCATGCATTAAAGTCAATAGCCTACCACTGCTTATCAGAAAACAAGTGGAGCCAGACCTGGACTTCTATAAATAAGATTTACTCTATTGGCTAAATAATGACATCTAAACGGGTCTGATTTAACTGACTATGGCAGTTCTTAGAGCAAAATTTAATTACACTTTGTACTTATTACAGTTCCTTTGTGTGCCTCTTGCTTCCCAGCAATTTTGAAATATAGACTTAAGCCTGCTATACAATACATCTCCATACCTATAGTGACATGTGCTAACAGATGGCACCACGAGCACGGAGAAGCAGATCAGCATGAGTTGTCAGCTTTGGTGGCCACATTTTCCCTGAAGTTATCACAGCCCAACACAAAATGGCATGAAATAATCACTAGCCGTTTCCTGCAGGCTGGGAAGAGCATGACTCAGCACTCAGTGCTTTTTATAACATCCAAACACTTAACTTTCTAGAAATGCTTTTATATTTATGGAGTGCATTCATTATGGAAGTCTGCTAAGTAATGATGCGCCAGGATGCTGCTGCTCAGCCATCAATGCAGCAAGAGCACTGATATCTCAGGTCCTTGCCTGGGCAATGTGCTGTACCATCAGTACAGAGGAGGCAAAGGACACACATTGGTGTATGTTGGATAATATTGCTTTACAAAATTATATTAGATGTGCATTAGGGGATGTAACAGAAGGCAGTAAGAGTAAAGGATATGCAGAGCAGGAAAGAGCTGTACACACAGAAGTATAGGCAAATGCCTGCACGGCT
This sequence comes from Pogoniulus pusillus, assembly GCF_015220805.1. NCBI lineage: Eukaryota > Metazoa > Chordata > Aves > Piciformes > Lybiidae > Pogoniulus > Pogoniulus pusillus. The sequence goes on from NC_087283.1 coordinate 13,373,648, forward strand.
CTGCCATCCCACCCCAGCTCTGCCTGACAAGAGCTGCTGGGGCTCTCCCCACCAGCTCACACCACCAGCCACATGGCACAAAACGGTATGAATCATGAAGCTTGGTGTCACACCTTACATTGAGGTTTCACATGCACTTTATCACATCCAGAAGAAATTCAGAACTAGCCCGAGGTGGGGTTCAGCTTTACCTGGGACCAATGCACCCATTTTAAGAAAACATACCATAGTGAAGATAAAGGCACATCTCCTTTCTTCACAACCTCCAAGAACACAACCACCCCTTGTCATTTTGAATCTTCATCGAGAGAGAACTTCCACAGAGGCTGAATTTAGCAACAAGTAAATGCTACAGGAGTTTTTTTTCCTGGTGCTTGTTTTGGTTGAGCCTTTATGAGTGCCCAACCACTGAACACGTCCTAGAGGACTCATTCTTCCACTGATGCCTGAAATCAAAGTTTCATCCTTTTTAGAGGAGAATATGTATTTTCTTTAAATTATTGGCAGAATATCCTTACTCTACTGCATGTAGAGAACCACTTAGATGCAGCTTTAAATATGACAAAGTGGACTACAGACATTTCAGAGGATAGGATGTTACTAGGCAGATAAGAACTTAAGATGCAAACTTGAAGGTATAATTGGCATATGAGCAGGTAGCAGGAAACCACATGGAGTATGCTTTCTGAAGGTCCACATTTGCACCATCTCTCTGCAGTGGAAATGCATCAGCACACAATTTTCACCATCAAAGCCTGCAGTGTTGTAACCTACTGCAGAAGCATGGCCTTAGGGTTCAGCAAATTACTGTAAAATAATTTCAAATGTTTGCTGAACTATTTCAAAATTAAAAATGTGGAATGAAAGCCTCAAACAACATAGTCATGTTATTGTGTGACTGCAGAAATGCTTTTCAAAACCTCTGTACTGCCGGCTGGGTGCCCAGGGTGCTGCTGGTGTCCTGGTCCTGCAGTCAGACCAACCACAGCAGAGCTTCTGGGGCCCTCCTGGGTTCCCAGCTCTAGCACACAGCACTGGTGACCTCATGGCTGCACGGTCTATGCCTCAGGCACTCTTAAAAGGAAATAGATTTGGCTTAGGTGCTGCATTCTCAGCTATAAGGGCAAGAAGAACTAAACATTTTCAGGAAGATGGGTCCAGTTTGAATTACAGCAGCACAAATACAACCCTGGCAAAACCCCACAGTACAGGCACCTCTTAGAAATTCCTTCTCAGAACCACAGCAAAACACATGAAAGGTCATATACAAGATAGGAGTTGACACAATAAGATTTCACTCCCATGTTAATGCACCTCAGATCAAGTCTGCAAAAGTGAAATAATAAATTTAGGAAAACAAGCAAAATGACCCTACTGGTTGGTTGGTTTTCTAGATACCATCTACATATTTTAGAAACGTACAACCTTCTAATAGAAATGAATAAACTACTCAACCATAAAGTTGCTATAGAAGATATGCTTGTTCTGATTGGAAAGGGCATCTGCTATCTGCAATATTGATAATACTTTTCAAATTTCATCTGCTTTTGTTTGCATTCTGTGTCGTCTGTTTAAACACACAGGGAATAATAATGAATCCCAGCATTATCTCCACTTTTTCAAGGCCGAACATATAACTTTATCACAAAAATAATTAAAATTCTTTGGCACTCTTGTATCTTTTCCATTAAACGTTATCAAGCAGTGACAATAAACTAACATCAGTCCAAGGCTGCCCATATGCTGCTTTTAAAAAGAATGCATTTGTCCCAGGGTGAGACACATGAATTTTGTGTTTACAGGGTCAAACAATTCCAAAGTTCTTTACAGCACGAGGACTGAAAAAATCTGTGTGCAGACACACACATGCAAATGCACCCACACAGACACCCACACACAGCTGAAAAAACTGGGTTCAGAGGAAACACCTACAAACTGCTTTGTTAAAACTTCCTTTCGCAGACAACTCTTAGCAGCTTAATAATTTGGAGAACTAAAGATGTAAATATTTTGCATACTTGTACAACACAGTCAATGCCATAAATGATGCTCTGAAACATTCTTGGATGTCACATGCTGTTTATCTTAGATGTGGTGAATGAGTTTTTTCTGAACTGAGTTCTGTATATAAGGCTATAAATTATCTCCTACACATAGGAATAAGGCTGCAACTTTATTTTAAAGCTGATTACTTCACTTCAGCATATTTACCATTTTTAAAACAAACAAACAAAAAAATCCTTTGTTACCTTAGGAAAAGGAAAATAAAATAGATTCTCTTTGAGTTATTGCTTGATAAACACTCGTGTGTTATTTAGGAATGAAATCAACGAGAGTTAGATTTTTTCCCACACACCCCTAATTGTTTGCCGACAAAGACCAGTGCAGGTTTTAGAATACATTGCGAGAATATCTAACTCTGAAGGCTTTATAATCTTTATAACGTGTGCTAACTTCTGCTTAAAATGTAGTAAAGCAATGATGTTGATCTCATTTCAATACCACATACACAGTATTGCATAGTAATGCACTGCCTTTTTATAAGCCGGGAAACAGTACCAACTCACTAAACAGATCCATCAGGATAATTGAAGAACTCATTTCAGGAGAACTCCCATATGAAGGCAGAAATGTTAAAAGATGTTAAATTTTCTTTTTGTGTATTGTTGGCTCACTTGATAAGCAGAAGCAAGTTTATACAGCTCTGCAGCTAGTGTAGAATGCTTAAGCAAGAAATCCATAACTTTTAATATGATGAGATTGTCCTGCTAGGAGAGATGGATTTTTTCCAATATCACTGCTAACAAACAAGTAGAGTTTCCTGTATCAGCACATTTCTGTTTCTACTCTGCAGCACACATGTGCTTCATTTAGAAACAATACATGGCTCAACATTTTTGGCATATTAAAAACAAGACAAGTACGTTACGTTAGTTGATGGACAGGTATCCTAGCAGGCTTCTTTGGAGAATGAATACAAAATCTGATATAGATAGACACACTGACAAGGTTGGATAAAAAGGAGGGGGAGGGGAGGGGGGAAGCGTGAAGTTATTTGTGTTAACTTCCCTTGCAAAATTTAGTGGCAATGTTACTTACTGGAGTGACTGCTGGGTGGACAGATAATGTCAAGCAGTGTCTTACTGCATGATTTCAAACCTCTGTGCACAATCTCACTTGCTGCAGAAAACTTAAATATGTTTCAGGTAGGAGCTAAATAAAAGACATTACTTTTCATCTGCTTTTTCACTTAATGCTAATATAGTCACTTGTCAGTGGATGTAAAAGTAAAGGAGACAAGGGTTTATTTTTATACCTCACAGAACAGCAACTGGTGATTTCCCTTAGATCATTGCTTTTATGTGAGCAGAAGCTAAGCTTTCTTTCTTTTAATATTTTAGACATACTTTATTTTTTATTCAAAACAGTTTTATCCCAACTCTGACATGCTGATATTGTCAGGAAAGGAGGTGCAATGTTTAAATGTTACTGGGTGTTTTTTTTCTTGTTATATCTTATGAATGTAGGTGGTGCATCTCATTAATCCTAGAGCTAATCACCAGGCTCATGTTATTCATTTCTTCGAAGGTTTGGCTGAAGACATGACTTTGTGGATTTATAGCACATACCTCTCAGTGAGGAGTCAATGGGGACATGGAGCTGAATTGATGCTCAAACTGCTGCTTGGCAGCAGCACTGCTCTGACCAGCTGCAGGTGCCCTTCTTGGGGAAACCCATATCCCAGAAAACACAGGAGGTGCTACACGCTCAGCAAATGGCAATGTCTCTCACCTACGAAATCTCCCTGAGAGAGGGAATGGGGGTGAAGTTGACTCCAGCCTTCCTCTCTGCTGCAGCCCCACTTAGCAAGCAAGAGGACCACACCATTCTCTTCTGATGACCAAATCCCTTTGAGTGATGTTCTGCAGAGTTAATGTTTCCTCTGTGACATGTGGGCAGCAGCCATGCAGTGTCCACCAAGCTCTCAGCATGGTACAGGGCACAGTTGGGCTTGCCCCAGTGACAGACCTAGTTATGAGATGAGCAAAATTTGAGACATTTTGTGGCACTGTGGAAGGGAGTCTTGGGCCACACAGGCATTGGAGGGCATAGCTCTTGCAACAAGAGCAAACTTGCCTTGGTGAGCACTCTGCAGGAGAAAAAAGGAAGCCAGCAAGTGTATTGGTGGCCATGAGTAGCAGCAGGGAGAGGGCACTCTCCATCACTTTGCTTTCGGCCAGCACATAGCATGATCTGGCAGGACAGACTTGGAACCTTCATTCTGGTTGATTATCAGAATATTTCAGCCTCACTTCTTTGCTATCTTTTTCACCTTCTTCCCTTTTCCTGCCCAACCTCCCTTTGGTTTTCTGAAGTGCATACGCCTACTCAATTCAATTAGCCTCAGATACAGCACTGAGGCCTCAGATACCTGTAGTCATTATCCCAAGCACTTTTCATAAGAGTATGGATATTAGTCCCAAAGTCCTGGCAAAATTCCAGCTAGGCTAATGTATTTACAGTCTAACCTCCCCAAATGTATCTCTTAGTTTTAAATGGGGGACCTATTTTTCATTCTCTCTCCTCCCTTTGCTGTGTAGAGTTTCTCATAGTGTTAAATTTATTCTCCGTGGCAGAATAATGCAGAGTTTTTCAGTCTTGCTCGCCTTGCAACATTTGGTGTTTTTCTTTAAGATGCTGCTTCTGCACTCCTGAGACTGTAAGAATCCTGGTTCCCAACCCCTCCCTTCTTTAAAAAGCAAGCTTCTGATCCTCATATAAAAAAGCCTAAAGCACAAAAGCTCCAAAACAACTAAAAGATGCAACTCAACATCTATTACTATCTTTAAATTATTCCATAAATTTAGATTGATTCTCATGTTGTTGGAGCCCTGCTCCAGACATGTTCCCAGAGCTGGCAATGCCATTGGTTCTGCAGAGCCAGGTCTGAAAGAAGTTATGCCCATCTCTGCCTTGAGTCTGCCTAATCTTTCATGAGCCCACTTCTGTTCCCAGCCACACCAGGAAGGTCACTGGAGTTGCATGACTACAATGGTGGACAGAATTTGACCCGTATGTTTTGTGTCCCCCTGCACAATGGCAGAAGATGGCCATCAGCATACCGACAGGAGGCAGTCTGCTGGTACATGCACCTCTGTGTACTAGGGGCAGCCATTTTAAGATGTTTTCTCAAGGTTTTGGCTTTCTCTATGCTTTCCCTCCTGGCAGGTTAGTTAGTAGTTAGGCAGTTCCCACAGTATGCCAGGGGTCTACTCAGCCCACCACTCATGGTGACATTCAAGGTTTCCATAGCTTGGCTAGATGGAAGGAAACATTCACATTCCAAACTCCATAAGAGTCAGACATTTAAATCCTCCACACTCAGTTTGGTAGGTTTTCTTGATGGGGAGATAATGGGTCATTTTAGGAGTGATTCTTTTCCTCATCCCTTAGGATCTGGAGATTAAACTAGGCAGGTTTAAATAGCATTTCATTTCATCTGCAGCATTATTTACAGGGGTCCTCTCATGATAGTCTCACAAACATTATTCATTAGTTTGCTCACCTAGCTGTACCCCTACCCAGCCACCCAATATTCGAAGACAATCAGCAAATTAATGATTTTGCATTTTCGGCCCATTAAATTATTTATTGTGGGTGTCAACAGAAAGTTTTTAAAAGGTAAAATATCTCTGTATATTGACTGCCAATTCTACATGGATGTAATGGCACCAGGCAGTGCACCACATCATGAAATAAAAATTAAATTGTAGTTGGGCTTTTGAATCAACTCAATTAAAATAAAGAGATTCTTGGCTTGATATAGGGAAATATTTGTATTTTCAATTCTATTTGTTAATACATTGACATATGTGCTATTTTTTAAATGTAGCACTAAGTGCACTTTCTGTCAATGCCATAGATTTTTTAATAGACTGAGAAAATGCATTTCATTTCTTCTTATTTTCCTTCAATACATCATTTGGTTCTGCTTTTTTGCCTGCATGAAATTCATTTTCTAATGGAAATATTTGTTTTGTAAATCAAATATGTATTATGCACAAAATGCAAAGCACAAATTAAATTATGTTAATGAAATGAAAGAGATATGAAATGCATATTTCATGGACAAAACATAACCTCAGCAAACAACCATTTCTTGATAAAATCTTTAAACACAATCTCATTCTGTGACAGACATATTGTTAAAGCAGATAGCACCTCATTTAAATGGTTTCCTTTAATATTAGTGCTTAGTATATAATTGTAAATAACTTTTGGGATGAAAAACCAATAATGAAATACTGTCTTTAATAGTTTGCTATTGATGTCAGCATAAAATTTGTAGTAGTTGAATATTGGAAATTGGGAGTGTGCACACATATAGTCAAAAGCTGTAAATGATTGCATATTTAAATAGAGCTGACTAAGGCAAAGATGTTATAGATATTAGTAATAGGCAGAAAATTATGCTGACCTAACATTATTTGACAAAACCCACTGTTTAAAATTATATATTGGTTACACTTAATGAATAATAGATTCTGTAGGTGTTGTTTCTCAGATCTTAATGCTGATGACACTATATGTTGGAGAATTCTTAGTCATGCTTCTGACAACAAAGCAAAGTAGAGCTCACAAAGGCCAACAAAACACAAAACTGTATTTGTGGGTCTCCATCCTAGCCTAGTCCTCTACAGGGCAAACATTCCTAAAGCTCACAGTGAAAGACATATTCCAAGTTAACCCTGAACAAATACAATGCAAGGGAAAAAAATCATTTGAAATAAAGCTGAGGATTTCATGTGAGTGTTGGGTTGCTATGCTCTCCTAAGCAGTACAGTCATGACATAGATTGCACTGATTCATTTGGTTTCACCACTGGTTGGCCATTGAACCGATTCAGTGAGCTGGCCCCTATCTGTAGCACACATTTCTCCATCCCACCCTCTGCCTTCAGCACACTCAAAGTTGAGAAGGAGAGTCCTGATACATAAAGCCCATTCTTTCAGACATTTCAGGGCAGCAAAGAATGTATTAAACCCACTAAAGGGACATCTGTCTCTGCTATGCTATTTTTATCAAAAATACTAAGAAAAAGAATGAACAAGATGCACAGTTAAAAGAAAAAAAACCCAGCACCAACTCAGATGATCATTAGAGAGCTGGGAGATGCCTGTAATCTAACAGGTGATAAGAAGACCAAAGCACTTATTTGAATGTTGCTATTCTTTGCATGAAAGTAGGAGAGCTATACATAATTAATTGAGATCTGCTTCATTTTCTGAAGGAGAACATATTTGTTTTTATATTAAGTATTACAGAAGACACTTAAGATTCAGGCACTGATACCTGATAATTATTTATCATCTCCTTATTTTGCAAGAGGGGAGCAAGATTGATGGGAAAACTAGGACAGTGTTATCTGGAGGCCATTGGCTTTTAAGTCACTTCAGTTTTAGGTCTTAGTCTGGTATCATAACTGCCCCTAGGCTGGCTAACACCTCATCTCATGTTTGCAGTGGATGGTAAAGTATCTGCACTGATTTGTTTAGAGATGTCAGCTATTACCTCTGATAGCAGTGATAACAGTGCAAAAACAGTAGAAGTCCTCTGACCTTTGTTGAAGCAGCTCAGAGATGCCTGCACTGCACCCAGGCATAGTGCCGTGCCAGTGGTGCAGAAAACAATGGGTGGACTTCTACCAGTTTCATGATATCATCTTGTACAGGACAGGGTACAAATGCTCTCAAGCGCAAAATGTCTGAATGGGATTGACAGCACAGCCTTCTTTTCCTTCTGGCATAACAAAAACAACATCAAAACAAATAAACCAAAATAAACAGACCAGCTGCGTGAAACTTAGCAACTTTTGAACCAGGACATCAAACTGTCTCTCTGCTGTAAAGTAACAACCTTCCAAACACTTGCAGTATCTCCAGACTTGGTAGCTTCCCCAGGATAAGCCAGCAAATTGCTAGGGAGGAAAAAAGGATCTCATCTATCATAAAATACTGGAATCTCATACCAAAGGCCAAAAACTTCTCTGGAGGGAAAATCTGAAGCTAGATCTTCAGCTATTCAGAGCCGAAGGAAAGGTTTTCTTCCCGTGCATTGAGGAATTCTTCCTGGCAGTTCACAAAGCCATTTGACTGGAGCACAACACCACAGAGGCTTGCTGAGGGGGAAATGACATGGAGGAGCAGCAGCATTTGAGAGCATGACTATAACAGATCTTGAAGGCCACAGAGTATCCAGCTATTGAAGGCAACCATGTCACTGCAGTTTTGCAGGTGTGACATTAGTAGCCATCACCACCTGATCAAACAAGGCTGGGTACATCCCCATGCCATAAAACCATTTCCAGTCATCCTATGTGTTTTTGAGGAGAAGCCATGAGGCTGGTGATATCCTGAGTCAATGGAATTACATGTTTACAAATCAGAGTAAAATCTGGTCCCCAACATTTCTGTTGTGTATATACCACCTATAGAAGAATAATGGATGCTAAACCTAAATTGTGCTTCCTACACTTTTTTCATAGGAAATACAATTTTTTATCCATTTTATCAATTTTCTAAAATGAATCTTTCCCTTTTTCATTATCAAATTTCGATCTCATATCATTGCCAGCACCACCTCAAGCCATTCTGGAGTTCTCGTTTACATCACTAGAGATTAATATTAGGTGTTTGTAAAAGGAGGATATTAGCTTCTCCCTTATATCTGTCAAAATTAATAACTTCTCTATCACAGACAACTCCAGGTCAATATTAGATTCACCGATGTGGCCAGAAATAAAATGTATGGAAATATTATATCTCATTGATAAGTATCCAGAAAGGAAAAAAAAAGGAATTTAAAAAAGAAGTGTTTTGATTATTGATATTTAGACTGCAACTGTTCAAAAGGTCAAAAAACTTTGAAGACTGAATATGTCTGCTGTATGGTCTTAGCCTTTCAAATGGAAAACAAATTGGACGTCAGCCCAAAAGAAAAGAGAGAAGTGATTTTTCCACAAAGAAGGCAAAGAAAGGGATCAGGGTGGTCTCCATATTGCATGCATGCATCTGTCTCAATGGGCATTGTGTCCACAAGAAGGGCTCCAGACAGATGCTTGTGTAATGATTGATGTAAATACCTGGGTGATGACTGACAATGGTTATGTCTGGCAGATGTCCACCTCCTGCATGGCCAATCCAGTTTGGTAGCTCCTGATGTTGCACTGATTTAAAGAGAATAGCACATTCAAAGTGACCATCCTGCAGCAAGAATATTGCTACTCTTGGTTCAGCAGAAGTTAGGTTGATTATATTTGTTAATGGACCACACTTAAATCTATTGATTTAAGAACATTAGCAAAGACACAAAGGTCATCTGTGGCCAGGTGGAGTAAGGCAGATCTTGGCCATCTCTCAGGAAGCCTTGAAAGTCTTCTGACTTGAAGGACTTTCTCCAACTCCTGGCATTTTTGAAGTTTGAGAGCTGCTCTCCAGCCACTCTGACCCCAGCCTGTAGCTCTGCTTGAGGTTGTTGTGGCCGAAGTGTAGTACCCTGGACTTGGCCTTGTTAAAGCTCATCCCATTGGCCTCTGCCCACAAATCCAGCCTGTCAAGATCCCTCTGCAGGGCTCTCCTACCCTCCAGCATGCTGGAGTCAATCCCCTGGTCCAGATCATCAATAAAGATATTGAACAGGACTGGGCCCAGCACCTGGGGGACACCATTAGTGACTGACTGCGGCTCCATTCACCACCACTCTCTGGGCCTGGCCCTCCAGCCAGTTCTTGATCCATATCAGAGTGAATCTGTCCAAGCCATGAGCTGCCAGCTTTGCCAGGAGTTTGTTGTGGCAGACGGTGTCAAAGGCTTTGCTGAAGTCCAGGTAGACTACATCCACAGCCTGCCCCGTGTTCACCAGGTGGGTAACCTGGTCATAAAAGGAGATCAGGGTGGTTAGGCAGGATCTGCCCTTCCTAAACCCATAGAATGGTTTAGGTTGGAAGGGACCTCAAAGATTGTCCAGTTCCAACCCCCCACAACAGGCAGGGACACCTTCCACTAGAACAAGTTGCTCAAGGCCTCATCCAACCTGGCCTTGAACACCTCCAGGGAGGGAGCAGCCACAGCCTCCCTGGGCAACCTGTTCTAGTGTCTCACCACCCTCACTGGAAAGAACCCTTTCCTAGCATCTAGTTTGAATCTCCCCTTTGCCAGTTTAAAGCCATTACTCCTTGTCCTGTCATTACAAGCCCTTGTAAATAGTCCCTCTCCAGCCTTCCTGTAGGCCCCCTTCAGATACTGTAAGGCTACTACAAGGTTTCCTCGAAGCCTTCTCTTCTCCAGGCTCTTGTAGCCTGTCCTCGTAGCAGAGTTGCTCCAGCCCTCTGATCAACTTTTTGGCCCTCCCTCTGGACTTGCTCCAGCAGTTCAATATCCTTGTGCTGGGGGCTCCAAAACTGCACACAGTACTCCAGGCGGGGCCTCAGGAGAGCAAAGGAGGAGAATCATCTCCCTTGCCCTGCTGGCCTCACTTCTCATGCTGCAGCCCAGCACACAGTTGCTGTCTGGGCTGCAGGTGCATACTGCCAGCTCATGTTGAGCTTTTCATCAACCCAGACCCCCAGGTCCTTTTCCTCAAGGCTGCTTTCAGCCATTCCACACCCAGCCTGTATTTGTGCTTGGGTTTGCTCTGACCCAGGTGCAGGACCCTACACTTGGCTTTATTGAATTTGATGAGGTTGGCCTGGGCCCACCTCTCCAGCCTGTCAAGGTCCCTATGGATGGCATCCCTGCCCTCTAGCAAGTCAACTGTGCCACACAGCTTGGTGTCATCTGCAAACTTGCTGAATCACCTCTCTCTGCACATGACCATCCAGCCAATTCCTCATCCAGCAGTGCTCCACCCATCAAGTCTGTGTTTTTCCAGTCTGGTGACTAGGATGTCATGTGGGACAGAGGCAAATGCCTTACTCAGGTCCAGGTAGATGATGTCAGTTGCCCTTCCCTTGTCCACTGTTGCTATGACTTAATCATAAAAAGCCATTTCTGACATGAATATAATTCTCTTAATGTTGTCTGTCTTTCCTGGCTTCCCACTTAACCTACACAGTGCCATCCACCCAGTCCCATCAAACTGCCATCACCACATCACAGAGGCAGAGGCTCAACAGCCTGCATGCAGCGTGGGCTTAAAAGATGGAGAGGAAAAGAGAGCTGACAATGAGAGATCTTTTTCTTAACCAGGTTTCAAGGGAGAAGGTGAGATAAATACATGTTGTGGGAATACGAGAGAGGAGAAGCTGTATGAGTTATGCTTTCAGAAGTAAATAACACAGGAGCCAGTGATTTAAAAGCTGTTAAATGAATTTTACCAACTATTTTATTCACTGTGATCAAAATTATATCACTGATGTTCTTACTAATATATCCCACTTGGCTCAATAATCTTTTATTTGTAATTACAGGTGGAGAGGTCATTTTAAAAAGGCCTGCAATGGGCTTTAAAGAATTATGCTGCTTTCATTTTGTGTTTATAAGCAATTGAGGATAGAGGATAAAAATAACTAGTGCTACTTTCTATGAGAAAATATTAAAATATCATCAGTTCATACCCTCATTCACCCAAAGGAGCCTTTCTTATTGCTCTTCAACTGATGGCTTTGTTAGCTTTCTGCACTGGCGTCTCCCTGCAGCCTGGTGGGCAGTGCAGCACTGGCCACTGACCTGCCAACAGGGAAACATCGTCTCTCCCCCTTTTCTTCCTCAGCTCCTCAAACTCTGGATGACCCACAGTAAAACCCTTTTAACAAGGATTCATTCCTCCAACCCAGTTAAAACTCTGCAAGAATAAACAAGAGCCTTTCTTTGTTTTTCCTGTGGCTTTAGGAAAGCACGGAAAAAACCAGCCCTACCCTAGGTGTAAGGCACAGGAAAGGGACAGCAAAACACCTCGATGGGAAAAGTAATGCCTTTAGCAGGAAGGTTTTCAGGGAGGGACATTAATATCCCTCTGTTTTCTTGCCAGGTGTTCTCTGCTGCATTGAGATCATGGCAGTTCACATTCTGTGTCTGTTCTTCTTGACCCAGAGAAAGGCTCTGGACACAGGAACACACTGGAGGCAGTGTATGCACAGGGTATATATGCTGCTTACTTCCACACTCTCCCACTTGTCTCCCTGTCTTACTGATGCTGATGCTACTTTTGCAAAGGACCACATTTCTGCAAATTTATAATAAACATTTCTTAAGCCTCAATATTTCCACATTGTGCTGTGAAACCTTGTCACCAGCCAAGTGAATGTAGAAGTGTCAAGTGAACGTAAGATGGCTGGTGCCCAGGACCTCAGGGATAAATACCTACTGGGCAACCATCAGTGCTGGAGCAGGCAGCACCACTCACTCCGAGGGTCCCTTCTCAATAGGCCCATTCTTCCCTCTAAGCATCATATAAACAGAAAGATAACTCGTTATACAAAGGCAAGCGTTCCCCGACCCATCTCACCACATTTCAGTTTGAAGTACTGTTTGTCATCACTAAGCACTACTCTCCCAGCCAATGAGTGGTATCTCTCCCTGGAGTTGCTCCCTGCTTTAATGGGTGTGAATACCTGATACAGTTATGGTGCACTGTTAATTGTTATTCACGCTTGGCTCCTAGTGGGAAACACAAAAGCTGCCACATGAACTTTTCTACTTCAAGATGATACCAACATGTATAATATTTCAAAAGATGGGGAAAGTATCTTTGTGACCTGACCTTGCTGAACTCACAAAAACAAAGACATCTCCTCCGCTGGGGAAAGTAAAGTATTGAAATGGGACTTGGAGCAGATCAATTAATCAGCCTGTTCCCTCACATACAAACGCAACCCTTAGATCTCTGTGCTGAGAGGTTTACACATGCTTCTGCAAAGACGTTCCCCACTTTTGTTTTCCTTAACATTAGCAATTAAGAGGTGGGAAAAAACACGTCTCTCCTTCAGACTCAATCAGCTTCCAAGATTAGGTTAGAGTTAGAGCATCCAAGTCTACCTCAGCACTAGGAGAGAGGGTCACAGGGCTAAAGAGGAGGAGGAGGGAGACTGACTGTTTGATACTGCGGTGGGGTTGGGGCCAGGAAAGCCTCCCCATTTGAGCAAGGCAGTGATGGAGAAAGAGGAGCTTTATGAGTGGGAAGAGTAACACATCACAGATGACTTTTTACAGGGGTTTTGGAAAGAGCAGTTGCAACCAACTCTGCTTCCCAAGTCAAGCCAGAGAGAACCCTCAGGGGAGAGGACTCCCATGTGTCCCTCAGGGCTTTTTACAGGACTCAGTAAGGAGCAAGTATACACTGGCCATGAGTATGTGAGAGATTCACAGCAGAGAAAAGCTTCTAGCCATCAGAACATGGAGATTTTTAAGTCAGCTCCCAGGACAATCACTTCTAAGATGCCACCTGCACAGTTCATCCTAAGTTTAGCTTAGTACCAGGACTAGAGATTCCTTCTAGCTCTGTCTTCATCTGGAAGGGGGAAAGGGAGAAGAAAAAGGCCCAAGCAATAGTCTTGAGCAAGTTAAAAGCATTTTTGGTGAATCTGATGGCCGTTGTCATGCAGGGCTATGTGGAGCTTTTAAAAAAAAAAAAAAGCCAGAAAGTCTGCAAATATTCACTCACGTTTTTAAATGAATTTACTGCAGCCACGTTGATTTCCCCCTGGGATTTGCTTTCTGCACACTTTTGAGCAATCAAGTTTTACTGGGCAAATGTTTGCACAAGGCAAATTTCAAAATTGCATGCAGAGACAGAATTTTTTAATGTTTTCATGCCAGACATGCTTGTAGGCTTCTCCAATGAGCAGACAGAGACAATATCATGTGATTTATCTGACCCATCACAACCAACCCACATACCTTGACTAACGAAGATCAGACACCCACAGTTGTTTGTGATCAAGACACAGAGTTGTTTTTTTAATTACAAAGCTATCCATCAGTAATTTCAAATAATAAGTAAATTGGAGGGAATTGTGATCTGTCTCCAGATAGTCTGTGAGCAGAGAAAGCAGCTAAATTTGTTGAATAAATTATTCATTATGGATTATTCGCTCAGCTCTACTGCAATAGCAGTGACATTGTTTAATTTAATAGCGCATTAAGGGATCTTTTTCCTTACACAAATGAGTGCATTGCTCCCAGCAAGTTGACTCTTGAAGATGCAATACTGGAACCGTAAGAAGAGCCACTCCTGTCCAAGGCTTCAATTGGGTTTTGAGCAAAGACCTCCATAATACACCACTGACTATTTTTGGTGATAAAAACTTGCTTGACTGAATAAGAAGCTGTATAAGTCTTGTAAAAAAAACCTGGAAACCACATACATGAGTCTGCTTTCTTCACTGAGAAACTGACCGTGCTTTAAGATGGATCTCAAAACCACAAAAGAAACCAACTTTCATTTGATCCTAGAGGCAAGTGCATTTTATCTGAGCTCTGCATTTCTTTATCTTCCACTGCAAAAGTTTAGTGGCTCCTCTTCCCATCCCCAGCTATGCTGTAGCCCAAAACTCAAAGCCAAACTCAAGAATAATGAATAACGACAAGCAGACCAACCCTTTCTGAACAGACACTGCTGGAATACCAGTCCTGTTGATTTTGTTGTTCTCTTGATTCTCCCCAAAGACAACACAAAGGACAGTGAATATTTTTACAGCTCATTTACAGCTAACTACCTGTGGAGGAAGCCTCTCCAGTAACAGTTTTTCCTCTGAGAAATTAAGATCTCCAAAGTCCCAGGGAACTATCACACAAACAGCTGCAAAGCACTGTAACGACCTTGCCCTGGCCATATCCCCTGATCACTTTTTCAGATGTGACTCATCCACACTCTTCCTATCCCCCGTGCTCAGGGCTCCAGCACCCTCCAGCACTGCCCATGGATACACACGGCTGTGTTTTGGCTGCTTCTCTAACACAAGCACGACTGCTGCCTTTCAGTGGGGATGCAGCACATCCTTCCAGCACAGCACCCAGATAACTTTATTAGGACTAATGGACCCCGTGGAAGTGAAGGTCATGGACCAGCAAGCCATGGGAAGGTATCAGGGGTTGAGACTTGATCCCTTAGAATGCCTTGTGCTGAAAAGCACATTTGTGAGACTCTTGCTGCAAGTGCTACCTACAGCCACAGGAAGGGACAGTAAATTAGTTTTCTGCCACAGATAACAGCAGAAGAGAAAATAAATAATGTCTGTCTTTCATCCAGGCTAAGAAGAGCTGAAAAAACCCCAAATGAGTGAGTGAATACATCAGTAGGATTGTGTTGCCCATTTGCGGATGCAATGTGTTATGCCCTGAAATAGTCTGATTCTGGCCTAGATACAAATACATGGACAAACGCGGGCATGTGTAGAGGTCCCTGATCCACTCTGCTTTTTCTCTGCACATTTTGATGCTGTGCCTTTTTAAAGTAGAGCTCCCCCTGAGTAACAACCTGTGGGTGGCAGGTACGAGGCAGCCTCCTAGGCAATCTGTTACAGCAAGGAACAGATCTCGCAGCCCAAACAGATTCCTTTCCAGAACCATGCATTTCCTGCTGTCTGTTTCCAGTGCCCATGCTGTCACAGCGCCTGGGTGTCACTACAGCATAAGCAAGGGGAGCAACAGTTCTGGCATAAAGGATCAATGCAGCAAGGACAGGCACTCAAACACACGATTAAGGAGAACTGTGACCATTTGTACTGTATCAGATCCTCAATGAATCAACCCTCATCTGGTTATTTTTTATTTCACCTGGCATTATAACTCAGCATGGGAAACAAGGTGAGGAACCTTTGGTAACCAGCGCGGGGCTCAAATTTCTCTTTTCAATGTATATGCTCTCTCTATATAAATACTGTTTAGATCTCTGGTCATTTAGTTCCTGTGCCATGTCACAGCTATTAAACAGAAAGATTAGTGTGGTCAGGGAGTAAAATTAAAGCAACATGACACCTACAAATACCAAAACATCAGAGGAAAGAGGGAGCAATGCCACACAAATCCTTTAAGTCTGGTCAGAGCAACTTCACTGAGCCAGCAACAAATAGAAGGAGAATCCATCCAGGCAGGTGCAGGCCTCCCTACTTCCCTCCTTAGGTACAACGACTTATATCCCTTTCTTCATGTACTGCATGTAATATTCAAGATATACTATACATTTATACACTAAGCTTTCATTTCAACCTCTCTGCAGGCGAGTTGCCCCATTATGCCTCTGAGCATCTATACCATATCATTCTGCCTATAACCTTAAAATTGAAATGCCATGTCGTATTTTCTACCGTCAGCAGCAAGTGTTATCTTACCTTACATTCTATTATATCATTGTACTTTCCTCCCTGCTTGATAAGCTGTCAATATTGTTTTGGCATGAGAAATTTCCATCTCATGCATCAGATGATCTCTGTGACCTTTAAGCAACTTGCCGGTAAGATAATTTACTTGCATTGTTGTGACAAAATAATATCTCTTCTGCCCAGGTCACATGACATGATTATTACATGATTTTCCCCAAATGATTAAATTTTGCACATTTTTGGGGTGGAAGACCTCTGCAGAAAATTGAAATTACTAGACTGCTTATCAGTTGACTACAAAGAGTTAAAAAGGCTACTTGTCATTGCTTCACTCAAGGAGCACATCCCATACTACATATAACTCTCTATTTTTAACTTAAGTCTCTTCTTTTGCCTTTTGATTTTTATCTTTAACTGCTCAGCCTTTTGCAATGAGTGTTATAATACAATTGTCTTTGCAGTGTCTTGTATTAGCAGGAGAATGTGATCACAAACATCACATCCTTTTGGCATCTATTTGGCTCTCCGTGCATAACAAAAATGTCAAACAGATTTTAATGAAAGGCTGCATGCTTGTGGGTATTGACAGTTTGACATAGAATCCCAATTTTCAGATGTCTTGTTCTTACTGTTTTTAACACACAAATACTTGCAGTATAAGAACAAGGCACTGCAACCAGAGAGAGCCAGTGTTTATATATTGTCTTATTCTCATTGGGTTCTGCTCAGCAATGTGCCTAATTTCTGTGGTTTTTGGCCTGAGAATTTTTGTTACTCAGCTGCAATCATGTCTAATCCCAGTTTAGAAACCAAATTAACTTCTTTTCCTCACCCACAGTGCCTGGGCTCCTGCCGCTGCTGAGCCCCCATCAGGGTGTGGGTAAGGGGCAGCAGGACAGTCACAGGCAGGGATGGGGCACGGCAGGGGGATAAGGAGATGACAGAAGGGCCCGTGCTCTGCCTGCTCACATGGGGCATGCTGCTTTGTGAGCTGCAGAGACCACCCCATGAAGGACAGCAAAGAGTCAGGAGAGATCTCAGCCTCAGAGGTTCCTCGAGGTACCCATACATAGGCAATGCACATGCATGTATATGCCTATTTATATATGTAACTGCGGTTAAGCTTCCTCCTCCTGTGTTCTTTGTGCTGGAGTGAGTGACAGCTCTTTGTCTTTGAGAAAAGCTCAAGACTACAAAACAGAAGCATGGGGCTCCTTCCATCATTTCACTTGACTTTTCCCCATCTCAAGCACCCTGAACCATTATCATTGGCTATTTCTGAACACAAGTAAAGAGAGATCACAGTAACTGTTTATTCGATGAAGTATTAGAGAATAAAACGACTGAAAATCAGAGCTGAATGGCATCAGGAAACTCCACTAGGTAAGAAGTTTTCCAGTTATTCACAGGAAAAAGTTTAAGGTGGCCATTATCTCTACCAGCTTTAAAATCCATTATGGCCACAGACTTCATCAGGTCTTTCATGTGGTCCACTCATGTGCAGGAGACATGTGGCTTATTTCAAAGAGTTCACTCCCCTACTTCCCACGTCAGTGGCACAGAACAGCTTTTCCAAGGCACCTGCTTCTTAGAAGTGCCCCATTCTCCCCACACACTGCACAGATTATCCTCTGTATTAATGATGTCTCTCAACTTTGCATGCTAAGCAAGTTTGTCAGCACACTCCTTGTCCTCAACATCAGGCCAGAGACCAGTCCTGAGAGGTAACCATTGTCTTCTCCCAGACCAGTGCTTCATCTTTTGGCATGAAAAGATGAAGTGTCCCTACCCTGTCTTGCTGTTCAGGTACTTATCTTGACTTAACAATTTCCCACATGGCACTGTAACAAATACTTTACTGCTCGAGATGAGATCTACTTCATTTCTTTTATCTAGAAAATCAATGATCTTATCAAAGCGAGATACCAGCTTCGTCTGGTGTAATCTGTGCTTGGTAAAGTTATGCAGCATTTTAGACCATTTTTGCAATTACTTCTTTGCTTATTATTTCTTTAAAACACTGTTCCAAGCTTTGCACCTGACACATCAGCTTAGCAGCCTCCATTGACATGGCTCTAGCTCTGCATCACCATTTGGGTCATATGGCCTCAAACTATTTTGTGAGCTCCACCTTTCTCACATTCTTTCATGTACTTGGACAAAAAGAGTTACATGAAGCCTTTGGTTTATTTCCTAATCAGTTACCTATCTTTGTCTTTGACTGGGACTCATTCATCTAAGGCAGTCCATATATCACATTTCAATCACCTTCTCTTCCATTCTCCACTATAGGTACAAATCACAGTATCACAGTATCATCAGGGTTGGAAGAGACCTCACAGATCATCAAGTCTAACCCTTTACCACAGAGCTCAAGGCTAGACCATGACACCAAGTGCCATGTCCAACCTTGCCTTGAACTGCCACAGGGACGGCGACTCCACCACCTCCCCGGGCAGCCCATTCCAGTGGCCAATGACTCTCTCAGTGAAGAACTTCCTCCTCACCTCAAGCCTAAATTTCCCCTGGCGCAGCCTGAGGCTGTGTCCTCTCGTTCTGGTGCTGGCCACCTGAGAGAAGAGAGCAACCTCCTCCTGGCCACAACCACCCCTCAGGTAGTTGTAGACAGCAATAAGGTCACCCCTGAGCCTCCTCTTCTCCAGGCTAACCAATCCCAGCTCCCTCAGCCTCTCCTCATAGGGCTTGTGCTCAAGGCTTCTCACCAGCCTCGTCGCCCTTCTCTGGACACGCTCAAGCACCTCAACGTCCCTTCTAAACTGGGGGGCCCAGAACTGAACACAGTACTCAAGGTGTGGTCTAACCAGTGCAGAGTACAGGGGCAGAATGATCACCTAAGACAGCACTAGGACATCATCTTTGTACTCTTTCCTTGAACCTACTGTAGAGGTACAACTCCAAAAAACAGGACAAGAGCCTGGTTGGGCTTCAGAAACCCAAGCCAACACTACTATTGTTTTCTAAGGCAATTTAACAAAGTGTGCACTGCTGGTGAAATGCTCACTGCAGCTCTGCAAATAACACCAAAGAGAACAGATCGATGTAATGCCCTATTGACAAAGTCTGAACTATAATACATATATTTTGTACATTTTTATTGTGTTCATGTATGTTGATTCATAGCTGTTTTATCAATAAAAAAATGCTGCACAAAGTTTTATGCTATAACTGTCATCAAAAATTATTTATGACTAGGATAAGAACAAATTTTATGTGGACAGAGATCCTTTGTGGTAAGATGTTGAACTATAAAGAGACAGGCAGATTTTCCTGCTCAGCACAGCATCAGCCTGAGGAAAGCTGCACTCTTCTAGTCACTGCATACCATCCACAAGTGTGCATGCCTATAATCTACATACCCACGATCATGAAGGTCATGTAGGCATTCACATCACATATTTATGAAGTTATTTCCACCTCAAAAAAGAGGTGTTAACATGCTTAAAACAAGACAGATTCAAGAACCATGAAGTTAAACACTTATCAAACTTAGAAGTCATTAATAGCCTCTCATCAATTATACCTCAGAAACAATTACAAAGGGCCAAATACTGCAGCCCTTCACTGAGCAGATCTCCCCTTGAGGTCACCCAACGGGTTGCTCAATTAAAAGCTGCAGAATGCAGCCCAAACCCTGCAATTTTTCCAGTAGAGGCTTTCCTGTGGGAGATCCCCACAAAGCTGGAGACATCCCACTCCCCAGCACTGTGGCTGCCCAGCTGAGGGACCAGAAAGCCATCCTCTCTATCCCTCTACTACAACACAAACAGAACAGCAGAAGTTTCACTTGCCCATGCAAAATGGTTGGGGTTAAGGTACAAGGCATACAAAAATAAACCCCTCAGAGTATTTATTAAAATCTGTTTGATTACATTTACCAAAATGTACCACAAACTTCCGAAGGGAAAGAGCTGCAACTTCTGAATGTAAAAAATATGTAAATATATTCCTGGCAAACCTGACCTTTGTGTGCTACACAAAATTACTATAGTCTTGTGTTTCAAAGATATTCCTCCTTGAAAAATATCCATTGTTATGGCATTTCCTTGACTAAGGAGAGAGAACAGAGGTTATGCTTCAGCTATACACAATATTATTTCTTTTAAAATATAAATGTGCCAAAAGGTACATATATAAAGAACACTGATAGAGTTTCTGGAGCTGTTCTCTGCTTCCTATTGTTACAAACAATAATTTAAGGAAAGGAGAAAAAAAATCCCACAAAGAAGGATTTCAGCTTAACACAAGCAATACTGCTCCTGCACATCTTTCCTTTTATGCAGTTTTGTTTCAGTGATTTGAGCATGTTCTAATTTTGTCATTCAAGCCATCTGACTTTCACTGCTCTATACAAACAAAACCTAATTTAGTCTGAGATGTTTTAAGTCATAACAATGACGGATGGCCAAGGTTCAGGTGTGCTAGAATATTTAAATACCTAGTCTATATTTTCCTGATATAAAGACAGGCAGCTTTTTGTACTCTGATTAATTATGATTTTGTGTCTGAAAAAAAATAGCTCTTTCTATTCTACATTATTAATTGGTTATTTAATTAGGGATTCTGGTAGCTTCAGATGTTGGGTAGCTAAAATTGTGCTGTGGTTTAAAAAAAAAAAAAAAAAAGAGAGAGACTAGCTCCATACTGTTGCCTTTTTGTATCTTATGAAGGTCACAATAAGATGTGATTGTTTGGCACAGCAGCAGTGAATTATGCCACCCAGACAAGCTTTTAACCTATGTGCCTTCACTCTGAGTGAGACACACAGGGATGTGCTCTCTTTAAACAGTTCTCTATTGAAGAGGATTCAATCACCATAATGAATCTGAGGCCAGGCAGCAATCTTCTTCAGTGAAAGAATTTCTAAAAGATTGTAGAATTTGTAAAACGAACAGCTCACAGACTAAATGGCTGTGTGGGTGAATCAATTATTGCAGGGCTCGCAGTAGTCATAATATTTAGTACATATCATAGAGTGTTTCAGGTACAATAAGATATGCTAGTTTTTTCGCCATTCCTGCTTGAAAGCAGTGTGTGCTCCACCAACTTAGTCAATCTTCAGGATCTAGTTAGAACTAGTATTAAGTCAATAAAAAAATCCATCTGCAGCTGCAGTGCCTGTACGAGGATCCGAGGGACTCACATTGCTAAACAGTAATTGTATAAAACATACACCACTGAGCCGCTCGTCGGGAAAACACATGAGGTATCGTGAAACACAGAACACATCAAGGGCTGAAATATTTTTAGGAGTAGAGTAGGGCCAATGCTGAACAGCTTCCTTATTAATACAATAATTATTTTATTTTGACAGCACCATTTATAACCATATAGTCTGTGTCCAGCTACCCGTATTTCCATTAATCAATGGATTTGAAGACAACTGTCATCATTTCATTTTATTATGACTTATAGGTTCATTGCAGTTCACTTAAAAGTTGGGATGAGCAAGACACTGGTAGGCAAGAAATGAACATTTGTGGGCTGCCAAGTGCTTGTGCCCAGCACAAGCACCCACGCCCTGAACAGTGCCTGGGGAGGCTGGGGGTATGTGGGGACACCGAGGTAGGCATCAAGACAGGCTGGCTGCTGGAGCAGCGCCAAGGCCATGCTGATGGATTAAAAAGCTGGGCAAGCACTTTGGCTTGCAGGTAGGACACACAAACCCCAAGCTCACAGCGGGATGGTGCTATGAGAAAAAAATAGAAACAGCACCATTTGGCCATGAGAAAGGAAATATTTCTGAATGAAATACAAAGCCCTGATGGCACCAGAGTACAGATCTAAAGAAACCGAGGACACTTCTTAAGCCTGCAGTGTGGCCATGAGCATGCAGCACCCAGCCACCTGGGAGTGAAGAGGCACCCCCGGCATGCAGCAATTTGGTTTGGCCATGCCAAAGCCCAAGTCACCATGTCATGAAGCCATGTCAGAAACTACCAAATGCACTTGCACAGTGTGTACAGCCTCCCCTAAAATGCACAGGGCTAGATGGCAAACAGGGTGTCCCTTTAATGAAACTACGACATATTAAAAGTTATTACAGCTTCGTCTTTTCAGGTTTTAGACAATGTAATGTGATTTATTCAAAGAAATGCTGATGATTAGACATTAAATGGCACTAAATATTCCACTTCCTCTGCGCTGCCTGATAAACTGGTTTCATTAACATTATAAGTAACAAAAGTTTCCATTTCAGTCGGCCCATTTTGTTTTCCTCACGATCTAAGTTGCAGCTGCACAGCACTATATTACAGGGACCTCGCAGGGAGGCAGCTTTGGGCTTTCCATCACTCCCTGCGGTTAAAGAGACCGAGCTGGCTGCAGGTGGCACACACGGGGCCATCCTGGTCCCCTTCTGTGGAGGGTCCCCAGGGCCACCAGCAGCACCCTCCCTGCTGAAGCCAAGCCGACACCTCTTGGCCCCAATTCCCAGCTTGCCAGTGACACTCCCATGGCGGGTTCAGGGCATCTGTCCCCTGAGGCTGGCACAATCATCCCAACTCCACCGGCATTGCCATCACTTTTTTTTTTCCCTGAAGAGATTTCTCTTTAGCCGCAAAGTCTCTCCCTATTAAATCATGTGCCTCAGCCTTAAGTGCGGGTTAACACGGTGCCCTGAGTGGAAGCTACTATATTTGTCAAGGCTACCTCTGTGATTTATTTCTACTAGCCCTATAGCAGAACTCATATCTGGGTAACACAGTGCCTCTCTATAATTTCCAAATTCAGCCATTCTGCTTCATGGAATGAGAGAGACCCTGGGGTGTAAAACTGCTGGGATGACAGCTAGCTCCTGATCCAGGTCCTTATGGCAGGCCCTGTCCCAGTCATTGCAGCCCTACAGCACCAGGGAGGGATGCTCCTGCACGGTGCTCTCCCAACACACCCAGTTCTTTCCCCAGTCTTGGGGCACATCCATCTTACTTCAGGAAAAACTTCCTTTTACCATAAGCCACAGAGACACTTTCTGGGAGACCTCACAAAAGACCAATTTCAGAGCACAGCAGTTACTGCTCTGGTTTTTAAAATAAGTCCTTGTTCCTGCCTTCAGGCAGCATTTCCCTATCGTGGTGGCCCTGGCTGTATTTGTTGGGGAAGAAGGGGTGAGGGATTGGTGCATCCACCTCCCATCCCTCACTGTGCAGGAGAAAACAAATCTTCTGCACCCAGAAAACACAGGCTCAATGGGGCAAAGCAGCCCCACTTGCTTGGTTTAAATGGGGAATAACTCCAGGCACATCAGTGGGCTCAATCCAGATTTACCACTGTCTATCCAAATCCAGCTATTTGGCCCCCATCCTATGGGATAAGCACCAGCTCTCACCTCATTTCCCTTAGAGCACTCCAGTGCCCACACAGGAGTCTCAGCAGCATCAGACTTGGGCGCAGTAGCCCTTCCTCCTCCTGGGTCTTGTAGCGTCTTCACACACACATAAGACATTTAGATAGCTATATATTATTGTTTATGTAAAGCCATAGCTTTCCCTTGATTGCAAGGCATGGTGGGGCTGCTGATGAGGTTTGCTGTTGACATTTCTGCACTAGCTGGCTTTTGTCAATCCTGGCAGGCTGAGAAATTCTATCTTAAGGGCTGTTCTTTATTAAATTTGCAAGATACAAAACTGTGACTGACTCTTTCTTTGGTGAATGTATAAATAATAAATCCAGATCACTAAAAATAACAATTAAAACATTGCTGAAATTCAAAAGCAAAATAAAAATAAAAATCAGTAATTTTCAGACAGCTTCACAAGGGCTGCAAGGGCAGGCAGAGGCAGTGGGCAGTGTCCCTCCTCAAAGGGGTTTAAATAGCTGTCGATATTGAAAGGGCTAGGGGAGGGGGACAGGGCTGGAGAAAAAAAGAGTGTGCCTGAGCCAAGCTGCTATGTGTTTTACCAAACTTTGTCACAGAGTCTTTTATACAACTCCTTTATGCAGGATCTGTGACATAATTCCTATTTTTTTCCACCAGCCATTATATATGATAAATAAAACAATGCACTGAAAACACTGAAATCTCTCATCAATGTCTTTGTGAAAAGGGCTCAGATAAATGAGTCTTGGAATCAAAGGCAGATTACATGACTGACCATGTATCATCCTCTATGTATTGAACATAGTCTTTGTAAAGATAGAGCGGTAATAAAAAGTGGTATTGTGTGCTGTGAAAGGCTGTGTGGGTCTGTGCATGACTAATCTGTCTTTCTGCATTATTTTATTCAATCTTCTCTGACTTTATGCCTTTGACATTTTTGCTACACTCAGTAAATTTGAGTGAATAGGCAATTTTAAAGAATTTTTATAGGGCTTCAGAGAAGTCATACGCAGACTGTATCTTTGTTCAGATTTAACAGTTTAAATATTTCCTTTGTCTAGGATGCAGAGTAATCTTTAGGCAGAGGAGAAGAGGGGGATGGGGTAGGAAATGCCTAAACCTCCCTTAATGTTTTGGCAACCTTTTGGCGGAGCTGGCAGCAGGAGCAGCGCTGCGGGGCTGAGCCACTGGGCATGGGGTGCCCCGGAGAGCAGGGGGTGATGCCACCAGATCGGGCCCCAGCACGGTGGGCAGCCGGGCTGCACTCAACTTTGCAGCCTCTGCCAAAGGGCTGCGGGAATACCAGCTCCCTCCACGCAACTCAAGTGGGAAGCAGATGAAATGTTTAAAGGGCTATTGTGAATATAGGCTTAAATATGATCCTCTTGCATCAGCCAATTTCTCTGACAAGATATTGCAAGGGTTGCTGTTTCTTAGTAAATAATGATTTTATTGCATCTCTTTAATGAACTGATAACGTGATACACAGTAAATTATCTGCATCTATAACATTACTGAGGATAAGCAGCGTGGTTTTAGTAATTTATACCACAGAGAGACATGCATTATAAAAATAGGAAAATTATTTCCTTTGTTAAATTGTGCAGAAGTCTTTACCTGAGGAACACCAGACAGATTAATCTCTGGAGATCCACTCGCTTGTATTTAAGCTGTTGAACTGTTCGCTGTTTTTACCTCAGAACAGTTGAAAAAAAACATTTTGCGAGCCAGAATTGACACTGTGGGTATTGTTCCTGCTCATACAAGTTATTAAAATAATTACTACGCTATTTTGAGGTAACTTGAAGCTTTCTTTAAAACTTAAATCCAAATCTGAAGGAATTAGCATAAATGATGTGCATTGATGAAAACAGAAGGATGGCAGACAGCTCACCCAGGCACCTCCTGACAATGCAGCCCTAGTTTCTCACTGCACCCCTGGGTGTTCACTTGGCCCCAGCAGGAGCCAAGGCTGGGATTGCTAGATGGGGTGGAGTTTGGCAGTGGAAACCGGCAGATGCCGTGAGTTAAAAAAGCCATTGCTCATGAGGGGCTGCAGAGGTGCTCAGACAGCAGCACTGGTGGCAGTGGGACCTGCAGCATCCCCCTGCACTGCAACACTCATCCCCAGCCCTGCTGGAGAACACGGGAAACATCTGCCACTTAGTCTCACTGTGTGGACACAGGCAGTGTCTGCCACTTGGTCTCACACAGGTGAGCTTACAGTTATTTGGAGTGCGCAGGCTGGCTGCAGCCCCACAATGCTCAGTGCTCACTGCCCCTGGGCTGCTCTGGCTCTCAGGTGCAGTGGGATGCCCACCTTCCATTTCTGCCCTGACAGAGGCCAATGCAGACTTTCCTCACCAGCTACCAAGGGCTCAGCAGGGGCTGTAATCTGAGATTTGCAGGGACAGGATGGGTGATCAATCCCAAAGGTGTAACACCAGAGAGGTGGGCCACGTGCCAGTGAATTCTGAAATGGCTTTATCCACAGGGCAGCTGAGAAGGGAGTTAGGAGTTAACAGGGTTTTGTTTGGGGGTGATGGTTTGGGTTTTTTTTGCTTTGCTTCAGTATCACCATTAACCATTTAAAGAAGATCAAACTGCTCTGACAAGCTGGGATCCCCCAAGCACTCCACCGGCTGGGTCACCCCATTAATCCAGAGCCCACCCTTCCACGAGGAGCATGTCACCAGCAGATTACAATCTTTCCAGATGTAATCATGCTTTACCATCTTACTTCAACATGTTAACGGGTAAAAATTCCCCATCTCAGTGCAAGATTGCATCATGAATTCCCTCTGCCTCATACGGCAGGGATGGAAAAATACTACTCTTCATCCTTGCACAATGCTTGATGTGAGTTTCTGAAAATGAGCGCTCTAGTAAGCCTAAAAATGTAGGATAATATGATTCGTTTATAGATCTCTGATAATAGATGTGGTTTCTGTTACTCTGTTACCACATCAAGGATTACTCCTGCTCCTTCAGGAAGGACACAGCACCCTCCTCCTCACGAGCCATTACCATAAAGCGGGATAAACAACAAATACCACCTTATCATTAGCTGCATGGAGCAGTTCCCATTGATTTATGATGCTAAACACTGCAAGGCTAGATCAAGCTGCAACTCCCTTTTCTGCAAATATTATTTTCACGAGGCAGTCATAAAACACAAGGAGCCACCTCACCTGGCTTGGGGTTTGTTTACAAAAAATGTTTTACAACTTGCAGGAATTCTTCCCAATATTAGTTATTAACAACCCCGAGATGGCATTTGCATTTTTATAACCTTGTTACTTAAAAGTGAACCAGCAGAAGGAAAGACTTGGCGATAGCGTTCCCTGCGTGCTTTAATCCCAGCCTGAGCTTTTTATGCTTGAGAGCACCTTATGATGCTGTAACTAACCTCAAACCTGGAGCAGCGGGAGGGCAACAAACCCCCGAATACAGCAATGTCATGCTTTACAGGCGTACTCTCTGCAACAGCATGAATGAGGAAAAAAACCCGGTTGCCTAGGAAACCCTCCAGTCTGGGTAATTATTACTGTAACTGTCTGCACACCCCACCTATAACGGAGATGAATAATAAACTCGCCCCGCTGACTGGCAGCTCGCCGCCGCCTTCGCTCGCCGCTGCTACCTACCGGCGTGCGCGGGAACTGCAGCGGCCCGCGCAGCGCTCTCCGGCCTCCGCGCCTTCCCGGGCGGCCCCGAACTGAGCTACGGGCCCGGGCGAACCTCGCCACAGGCTGCTGGCCTGGCGTTGCTCGGGCCGCCGAACGGGCTTGCACTGCGGGAGCGGTCTGTGAGGAACTAGAACGCTCCGAGTGATTTACTGGGTTTGATTTAAAAGACGCAGCGGGAGCTGGCAAAATTCACGTACCGTGGGGTTAATGTGGGTTAGAACGAAGCTATTTGTAACACAAAAATACCGCGTACCAAACACACGCATCTGATTTCTTTTAATCCTGGCTTATTTTTGCAACACAAATCACTTTCTTAAAACGAACAGTTAAAACAGCTGGTTTAGACACTCTCGAAACATAGAGAAATCTGCTGTTTCGATGCGCTAAGTGAGCAGTTGAAAGCGCTAAGTGCGACTACTCTTACAGCAGAGAAGGAAAGAAAGAAATCCACTTTACCTCCAAGCGCACAACACAGGCTCCTCCGGCCCGGCCCGGCCCGGCCCGCAGCCGCAGCACAGACCCAGCTACACTGGGCACACAGGACCCAACGCCTTTTCTGTCATGTTCTCCAGGCTGCACTTGCTCAGCCCCTGAGGGACAACACTTCCCCCACGCACCCCTTTCCCTGGGTGCAGGTGAGTGCCCGGCTTGGTTGTGGCCGATGTAGAAGATGAAGGAGTCAAACTTGCCGCCCAAAGAGACCTGGAGGTGGAGCAGGTAATTTCCGGTCGTGCAGTCGTGGCCCTCAGGCGGCCTGTGTGGGACAGCTGCGGGAAGCGGAGCGGAGCACAGCTGAGGCCCATTGACCTGGCCCCACGGCCAGTCTCTGCAGGCTGCTGCCACCACTCCTGTTTCAGACCAAAGATGTTTTCTCCTGCTGCGTTTCTATCTGCCCGTGATGTTAGGCTGGCTTCCTCTCTACCTGGCACTGTTGGCCTGTGCCTGAGAGGGCTGGGGACGCCGGGATAGGGCTCCAACGAGCATGTGTGTTCCTGTGCCACCCCAGGGATCGGCTGTCAAAGCTGCCCCATCCCGGCTGCCCCACGTCCTTCCTGTGAAACCTCCTGGGCAGCACCAAGAAGAACGAACCCCCCTCTTTCTCACTCAGCACCAGACCCAGCAGCACTTCCTGGCAGATAAGGAGCTCTTCCAGAGTCAGCAGGACTATCAAGAGTTTCAGCAATTGGTTAAACTATACTCTAAAGTGAATACATCTCAGACTGCAGCATTGGAGGCAAAAAGACATTCACCTCAGCAGATGAATTAATTGCCAGGAACTCTACGTGCTTCAGGTTCGGGGCACCATCCCAGTACTTTATTCATCCGTGCATTGGTCCTCATCCACATCTACTTGTTGGCTTCAGAGCTGTTCAAAAAGCAAATGTGAAGTTCTCACTGAGATGGGCTTATTTTTTTTAAACACTCTTTTGGGTTTTTATCTGCTCTGGTAGATTTTGTTGTTTAGCATTTGCAAACCATCTCCAGAAATCCTGCAGCTGTTTCTCCTTGCTATAGGCACTGCACAGTGAATATACTGGTGAAGCCCACCTGGAGACCCAAGATGAAGGCTGACTCCCGCCTACAAACCCTCTGACAATTAAATATACTGCAGAAAGGGCACAGACACATTCAAGTTCCCTATTAGGGAAAACATTTGTGTGCTTAGTTTTAAGCATGCGGTTAAGTCCATTCTTCCTTGCAAAATCCTTGAGACACATGCACGTGCTTAAGTGCATTCCTGAGTAAGGATGCTTCCCTGAACCAAGCCCATAATTCATTAAAACCCAAGGTGCATTTATCCTACTTTTTCCCGTGAGCAGGGATGTGAAAAAAAGGGGAGAAAAAGAAAACAAGCAAAGTATTAATTTTGATTTGAACCTGATCTATGGTGACAAGGGGCATTTGGTTTTGCTGAAGTAACTAGAAGCGAGAAGTATTTCAGAAGATATCTAAATAAATCTTTTTAAAGGGATTTCTCTCTCCCTCTTCCTTTCTTTCTCTCCTTTTCCCTCTAATTACCCATGTCTGGTAGTCTTGGATCTCAACCCCTTGTTATTTAAAATACATATTCATGGAACTATATTTTACAGTTGCACTGTTCTGGTTACAAAATAGCTTCTACTTTTCTAGGACATAATTTCATTTTGTTTAGCCAAGAATTCATTAAAGAAGCTATAAATAACCTCCTTTAAATATTTAGCCGTGAATAGAGGGTGGACTGGCATTGATGGCTTATTTTAGTACTAATGCAATATGCTTTAAAAAAAAACCCCTGCATTTGAACATGAATCAAGTTAATCATTAACACTTTCAATGTGATTCTCAGGATCTGCTTTAAGAAAGTTTGACCCCTCCCAGCCAGCAATCTTCAAGCATGAGAAGGCTGCACAACTCTCCCTTCAGTTTTTCTTTCAGCAAAACACAATTTGCTCCATGCTGCAGGGAAAACAGCCCTGCGGCTGTGGTGGGCTGCTCCCTCAGGCAGAGACTCAGCTATCTGCCCCTCCTTGCTCTCCTGCTGCCACACAACTTCACCAGCATTTCCTCTCCCGGAAACTATGCCACCTTCCCAAACACATGGCAGAGAATAGCAAGCTTAGATGGAGGGCAGCTTTTTCTAAGAGTGACTCTAGAGAAAGAAGTCCCAACGCCTCCGCCTTCCTTTTAAGCAGGGAGGAAAAAGTCTTGAAGAAGGGGCAGTGGTGATTCTCTTTTCATGCACGCTAATCTGCTGTGGTCTGAAATGATACAAGCATAAGGTGTAGCTACTTTTAGGGGAAGGTGGGGGGAGGTGCATTAGTTGATGCCCTGTTCATGGATGGTAAGATTTGGAAAACCAGATGCTGGTGGCTCTCAGGATGCATATTTACAAAACCACAGAACTGTGGCTGAAAGCAAATTCTTCCTTACACCTTCAAAGATTTTTTTGCCTCACGTCTTAGGCTGTGGTTTGATGTCAGCTGGAAAGTAACACCAGTTTAAGGTAGCCTAGCTCCCCATATCCTCTGCCAGTGCTGATACAGACATGCTGAAATTAAGAAACTCACTAGCTTCCAAAAAACATGCACAACTATTGGAAAAACAACAACAAAATAAACCAAGAAAGCCCAAACCAAATAGTCTGGTTTTTAAACCAAGCACCATCCTCTATTATCATTCCAGGGGTGGCCTCAACAAAAGCTCCATCAGCACAAGGGAAGGGGATGGCAAGAAGACAGGAAGGAGCTGCTGAGCAGAACTCCAAAAGCTGGGATTGCTCTCAAAAGGATACACATAACTGTAGCCCATGTGCTGCAGTGCTGCTGCATTTTGAAATAAAGTTGAAGCATTAAGATATTTTTCCTTAGTGCTGACTCCCTCTGGGCATTCTGAAGACAATTATGATGTTTTCTGAGTATACAAAAGAACTAGGAGATTTTGTAATCAGAGTCTGAGTTTATGCTTCTCTCCTTAAGAGTATTCAATTTCCATGGACATTCATTAGCAGGAGGTTAAAACACAATGGCAGAAGAGAATGGACTGCTTTTATGTCCATGTGGTAGTAAACACTTCAAGCTAGAAACACAAGTTCAAAATAAAAATCTGCCCTCCGTGTTGTTTCCAAATTAGTAGTAAAGCACCAAAAAAACACACAACTTTCACAGCTTTTTTACTGAAAATTTAATTTTACAAAATACCCTTTTCCATCAAAGAAACTTCCCTGCAATGTACATGAGCCCAGCGTTTTATAGATCTGTACAGTGAGTTATCAGAGAGGTTTGAAAGAAGGAAAGCAACTTTCAGCAGACACCTAGTTGCAAAACCTACACCAATGTGAATACAAGTGTGTCTGAAAACGCTAAAGCAAGTAATGCAGTATAATTGTGAATCTAGTTGAAATGTGAGAAGTTCCCTTAGAATGGTCCATATGGTATGAAGAACATCACAGCTGGCACAAAACTGCCTGTATTTAGCTTTGAACACAAAACTAATGTATGTAAGGAACAGTTTTTGGAAAAAGGACCCAAGTGCTGCTATCATAAGGCAAACATATACAAAGGTGCTGACAGCACACAGGGAAATTGACAAAGTAAGATGGATACTCAAGTGTTCAAACACTAAACGTTTTATCCTTTTAATGTTGTAAATAAAAGTGAAGAAGATAACCGATGCCAAATTAACACAGGACACCCCTTTAACTAGCTAGGTGCGATGCATATAGTTTCCACATAATATCCACAACCATGAAACTAGGCAGGAGCGCTCCAACTTCAACTGCCTCAGCAGGACCTAGTTAGTCTGTTGCATTCTGGCAGCTTTGAATTTGGAAATCCTCTTTGTAGTTTCTTCTGATGCTTCAGACAAAACTTCTTCTGATTTTCTCTCCAGAATGGTAGGCAGGACTGGGTGAGCAATGACTGGGTGTGGTATTATGGATGGAGACAAAGGCTCCTTTTCTATAACAGTTCCAGAGAATGCCTACAACAGAAGAGAATACTCAAAATGAGCTAATAAAATGCAAATGTGAAGCTATGCCCATAAGGTCATTACCCTATATTAGCCTGATTAAGATTGTTATTTCTTTTAATCAAAAGTAAAGAAATATCTTTAAATCAATGATTGTTCCTTGCATAAGTAACCAAATTGTAATTAACCTCAAAATATTGCTTGTTCAAAGATGACTGAATGAAAGACAGTGTCTTAAAAGTACTACTTAATCTCATTCCTACTGCATAAATGGTCTAAAAATTTGCTTCCTCACCGACACATCCTCAAGACATAAAGCAGCTGATGTAATATGTAGTTTCATTTTGGATAAGAAATGGAGAGATTCTGCAAAGTTGGAGTATGTCAGCATTTCCCTCATACGTCATGTTTTATGACTTCATGTTTTCTATTTGCATCAAGCTGACACACTGGCTACAAAATGACAAGCACATACTTTGTCCTTTTCTCCTTACCAAATATGATCAAAAAATGGTGAAAGCAATTTATACGTAAGAGAACAGCAAACTTGCTTCCAACTCCTTCTCTATAAAAGGTCTAATAAAAACATTCCATGTTTACAAATTATAATTTATATGCAGCTGATTATATGACTTAATCCTTTTAAACTTAGCTAAGAAATTATCACGATTCTTGGAAAACATTGGGAAGAACTACTTCTCATAAACATATTTAAGAATAAACCACCCTACTATCTATTGAAAACAGAAAACTCAAAATGCCTAAGGACAAGGGGAAGCAGCTTACATCCAAGGTTTGATGCTCATACTGGGGACAAAGGAATGCACACCAGATTTACTGACTACACTTGCTTCTGCTTTTTCATAACTCAGTTACCAAGAAAAACAAAGCAAAACAAACCAGCCATTCTTTTCTTGCAGGGCCTGCAAAAAAGGAGGTAGCTTTTTTATTTTCCACTCCCAACACCCAAAGTACGCCCAAAGCCATGCCTGTTCTGACAACATTTCAAAAACAGGTAAGCAAAATACAACATCAGAAGATAGTGGTAAATTGAGAAACAAAAAAGAACAATGTTAAGTGTGTCAGAAATGGTAATGGAGAAATAACGTATTTCAAACACCCAAAAAAGCCAACAGCATTTAGGAATGTGTGCCTAATTGGAGGTTTTGCTCCTGGTTTCCCTCAGTGACTTAGAAAATACATTCTATTGTAAAGAATAATCATGCCATAGTCAGTAAATGGACTAATGGGTAACATCTAAAGTGTACTCAGAAGTTTTACAAAAATAGAGCAAATCTACAGAAAGCACACAACGTGAAGTGCTAACTCTGCAGAGAGATTTCACCATGCGTCTGCCCATCCTGCCTGGATCTGTCTGTAGCTCTTTGCATGAAAAAATGACAGTAAACAGCAGCTCCTGTGAGGAATGCATTTCTTGCAAAAAATTATTCTCCTAAAAATAGTGTTTCCATTGAAGTTGCCCATTGCATTAGAAACTACTGATAACTCAAGTTTCATCTAGCTTGAAAAAATGAGTCCATTTAGTTCTTACAAAAGAAATATGAAGAATACTCTAGGCCATGAATTTCAGAGCAGTGGACACATTTACTTTTTGCACTCATCCGGGCACTAAGTAACTGTACGTTTTCCCTGATGTCATACGGTCTCTTTCCTTTATGATGAAGCCTTGAACTTTGCAAATGTGTGAAAGCAGATTTGTTTGGGATCACTTAATATGGCCCTAGTCTGGAACACGATGAGTAGAGTTGTAATGCTTCCTTCTACAGAGCGATTCCTCTGCCTTTGGCAGATTTAAATAATGACCAGATGATATCTGAGTATTTTAAAACTTAAAACCACCACCTGGAAACAAGCTGTCTAGCAGCTGTGCAACACAGGTTACATAGGATCTGTTCCACCTTCTCATCAACTAGGAAGTACAGTCTTTTTTTCATTTTTCCTTTTTAAATCCTGTTCATCCTGCAGTGAAATTTTCAAGACGACCCAGGAGACATGACACTGGTTTCAGTAACACCAGAACATGACTACTTTTGTCAGACTTTTAAAGAAGAGGGCTCAGGGAAGTCACCTCTCCTTCCCTCTGCCCCTCAGATGTGTGTGACTGAAGCTTGTCACCTGATAATGTCCTTCTGAGGAAAACTAGGTAGGAGCTAGAAAATTATTTTAAAGAAATCAAACTGATGATATAGGCAACTACAGTCATTAGATTTCTCATTTTTATCCCTGCCAACAATCAATAACTAATTAAAAACTGTACCTCGGTTGTCCCTGAAGAGGGAGGAGGCTTTTTTGGTAGCTGCTGCTGCCCCTCCTCCTCTTCCTCCAGTATGCCTTCGCTGTTGTCACTCTGAGTAGCTTCATCACAGCTAATACTCCTCTGAACTCCTCGTCTGTCATCAAACTCTGCAGCACTGTTTTCACTGGTATCACTACAAACACTGTTCTCTCTGCTTCGAGACTTCAAAATTGATTTACGAGGGACATATTCTCCATTCACAACATCAACAAAGACTCTATAAAGGAAAATGTTAGTTTTAATAAACCATTTCAGGATCAGATGACAAATTTACAGTGATCTTGCTTTGTATTTTGTACAAATTAATTATGATGTGCTTTTCCAACTTTTTTGCTGCAGAATTCCAATACTGTACCTTTAGAGGTGTTCTATTTACCAACGTACACGAATCAATTCTACAGAGCAAACACTGTAACGCCCTTTACTCAGGCATTAAGTTGGCACACTCTTTCAGAAGAAAATGTATAGCTCTTTGAAAAGTGTTAGAAACAGTGCAAGTTACAAAGTTAGAGTAAACTAAATGAATGTCAGGGTTGTTTCGGTAGAGAGAAACAGAAGATCACAACGATGGAAGGTCTTCTAGAATGAAGTCCTTGTCAAATGTAGAATATAAAAATAAATCCTCCAAGCATTTATTGCACATGGAAAGGATGAAGCTCTTCCCTGACAAGTGCCATAATTGGCTGCTTTCAGTTTAAAAAAACACAAGTAATAAAACAAATCATCTTTTAAGAACAGATCAACGTGAAGATGCTTTTCAAGTATTAACAGCCTGTAAACTGATAAAGAGCCCTCCTACAGTTTGTACTCCATTTCCATGACTTAGACAAGTCAGGGTGGGGTGGAGGAGAAAGAATAGCATTTGAAGACAGTGCCAATTTTATCAAACTAATAAAGGAGAAGCCCAATGACTGAATGAGTTTTAAGAGTGTTACTTGTTTTTTAACAGTTTTACCCATCAGGGATTCAAAGGAACACTGGTTTATCCCTACAGAAAACAGAGCTCCTTTGCAGAGCTCAGGGAGAGCACCATGAAAAAAAAACATTACCTCATCTTCAGCTCCAGGATGGGTTTTAACTTTAAGCACTTTGTGACACAAATGATAGATCTGATTAGTTATGTTTGAAAACAGAGAACCAAATTACCTAAAATTAAACTAAATACATAATGCAACTGCTGCATTCTTTTACACAGATGATATGTCCTGGCAAATTTACCTCAATTTCAGAAGCTCTGGAAAAGCAAGTAAATGAGAAATTCCTAGCTGAAAAAAGGAAACTTTAAGCTCAGAAATGTTTTATGACTATGAAGGTATGGCAAACATGCAGAAGCCAAAACCTTTCATTTTTAGTAGTACATTGGGATTCAGCTGTTTCTGTTAGGAAGTGGTAGGCTCAGTTTCACTCTATAGGCGAACGGGAATGAAAAGAGAAGGTCTGCTAAGGGGAAAGCTCATGCACCAAAGCTGTAAGTTACACACCGGTAAATGTCTGCTGGGGTTTTGATGTTAGGCAGCTCTGGAGTCACATGGCCGTGGCCCTGGCCCTGGCCATTGCCATTGCTGTTCCTCCTTTTACGCTTGGCCTCTTCCTTCTTTTCACTGAATTTCAAAGTAGTATTTTTTCCTGTGTTTATTCTTACCTGAAAATACAACACAAATGACAGTCTAGAGCATAAAA
The DNA here is from genome assembly GCF_015220805.1 of Pogoniulus pusillus. Lineage (NCBI taxonomy): Eukaryota > Metazoa > Chordata > Aves > Piciformes > Lybiidae > Pogoniulus > Pogoniulus pusillus. The sequence goes on from NC_087283.1 coordinate 13,409,434, forward strand.
TCAACAAGTGGCAAAGAATAAACAGTTCACACTATGAATGTTACCATTCAAGCATTTGCTTAACTTAGCTATGCTTCATAGTCCCCAACCGCTTGGAGAGGATAATGTCAGAAGTTAGTTGATCTGCAGCCTGGTGGTTGTTGGGCATTCCTTAGCATTAATGCGCATAGATTTTGCATATAATGTATGAAAAGCTGCTTGTTGAAACTCTGCTCAACAGCTGAGCAATTTCAAGTCAACTAAAAAGTCATTTTTAAGCATCTAGGACACTACCTTTTACCTCAGCCAGAAGCCAGAACAGCAAGGTAGGCAGTTGAAGATGGCTTTTTTAATACCACATTTGAAACTGCAGGGTCTAAACAGTGGTTTTCAAGCATTCAGAAAAAAATTCAAATCAAGGTCACCTACAGTTAGCACTCTACATTATCTACGTTGTCTAAAATGTTCAGGTTTAGAAAGGTGAAATTAAGTGAAGTACCAACCCTTTTAGGTTCAACAGTGTGTGAGAAAAAAATAGTTGGGACAGTGTTATCTCCAACGTCTAGGTCATCTTCGTCATCGCTGTGATAATATGTAGAGCCATTAATGTGGCCACCAACCAAGTTTGAATTTGTTGCTTCTTTATGGAAGCTGCCCTGAGTAATACAGTCTTCTGCTTTACATGTCCCATTGAGATCTGTCCTCTTCACTTCCTTCTCCTCTTCAGAGGAGGTTGTATCTTCTCCATTTGTCTCAGCTGTATCAGGCATCCTATGAAATGAAAAATACCCAAGTGAACTCAGGCAATTCATGCTCTTCAGAGACAGAGGAACAGAAAATATTAAGTCTGTACATTTTTTTTTAGCCCAGGTAGTATATTCTTAGCCAGATTGTGGAGCTTTTTTTCATACTTTAAGAATTTCTATGTCCTTTCCATGTCAATTGGAAATACCAAAACTGTGACATTCTGGCTCATGACATGTACACAGCCTCAGGATCAGGATAGATGTGAGGATGTCATTGAACAGTAAATGGGTAACTCCTACATTGTAAATGATGGATTTTCCTAGCCTGTGGGAATGGACTTTACTTCCCCCTTTTCTATCATCTTAAAGAAACAAAATATTGTAATTCTGCACTGTCATCGTTGCAGAGAAGGCTACTTCAGCACCTTAGGCCTTGCAGTGCATGCTTTGTGTTCCACCCTTCTGTAACTGTGCCAGTGTAATCGGCTATTTGCACTCGTGGTGCAATCCTACATGTACAAAACCAATCGGACTCCTACAGCCTTCTGAACTCCAAACGTGGCTGTTCTACAGCAGTACTATACCTGTCAAGTTCACCAAGTATCTCTTCTTGCCTCTCAAGCTCTTCTAAGCGGGCCCACAGTTCTTCCTCTGACTGAAAGCGGCCCATTGATTGTGTATCACTTCCATTTGCTGGAAAGTCTGCCTCGAAAACATCTGAAACTTTTGGCTTTGAATGAGGTTTGTGAGCAGTTCGGGATTTCCCTGTGTGAGGAAAAATAAGATGCAATTACTAAAGTAATTAACAAACAAATGAAAACCCACCAAAAAAAAAAAAACCCAAAACCCAAACAAACAAACACAAAAAACACAAAAAACACAAAAAACATGGAAGGGGGAACCCGCAGAGGAATTAAAGACTATGGCAGAACATTTTCCATTTCAAGTAATTGTTTGACTGTTTAAGTGAAACTGCCAATGAACCAGAGCACCAGCTCAGGATAATGGTATCCGGATGCTACAGCAATACTGAGGCAAAGCAGAGATGTTTATTTACAAAGCAGGAGACATTAATCCTATGACATATGTACATATATATGTAGGGCTTTTTTTACCTCTTGTGCCAAACAGTAGACTTCGACTTGCTCTAAGAAGATACCAACTAGTGAATGTGACATTTGCTCACTGTCCCATTAACAGCACATTTTATTAACTGGGAAAAACGAACCAGTTTGTACTTTAGCTCATTTTGGACAAAGTCCTCTCTATTTAAAGAGCAGAGTCTCTTTGGTTTGGGTTGAGTTTTCTTACATTTTCAATGAAGATGATTAAAAATGATCCTCAGAGTCATTTGGAAAACCTGACCAAAACTCAGCCATTACAAATCCCTTCTTTGGTGAAAAAAAACCCACTCTGAACAGCATATAAAATCTGCCTTTCAGAATTCATATAAACTCCTTTAAAACTTCAGAGGTGACCTGAGATTACATTTGTGAGTAAATGGTAGCCACCAACAAGTTCTTACTGACATTTAAAAGCTTTGCTACCTAGTAAAATGGTGCATCCATTGACGATGGGGAATACTTTTCACTATTTGAGTGCTGTCTAGCACATAGGGAACAAACTGCATGCTAACAATACTAATGCTTTAGCTCTCTCTGAAGGGCAAGACTGCTTCTTTCATTCCCTTTCTCCCAGAGATTGGCAGCTCCAGGAGTACTGCCACAGACCCAGGCAGTCTCCTGAGAGTTCTGCACTCTCTGTCCATCAGCACCCCTAAAGGCAGCACTTGCACCTCTTTACACAAGAGTAAGGACCCTTCCATCACTCCTACAAATACACCCAACATTTTGTCTCCATACAGTGGTACTCCAGTATCTGAGTCTATGAAATTCTGTTTTCTGCATCTAATCAATAGTAATAAAATGTCTTCCTTATACAGCAGCCTTCAAGTTTTGAAATTTCTGTTAATCAATCGTGTGGCCATTTTGCTAAATTTTAAGAATTCAGAGCTTAAAGTTATCCTTATTCAAACACATCACCTTATACTTTAATCCTGAGTAAAATACAAATTCAATAGCAGCATTAAAAAGCAAATAACTGACTGTGAGTAAAGTTGGAATGTGTGTCCCCTACTCTTCCATAGGATAGCATTTTTCATGAACTCATTAAGAAATGGCTGAAATGCATTTTATTGAGATTTGAATATAAATTGAGGTAAGCCAAGCAAGCACCCGAGTATGAAATCAGAGGGCTGCATTTGGTGTAATTAGACAATTAATAAATAAAATCTGAAAGGATTAGTTAACAATCTATTTCATTTTGATTTTCAGATTGTGCCC